>NC_091292.1:35450952-35453452 GCF_038502225.1 Cherax quadricarinatus
AATTTTTAATGAGATTTTTTTTTATTGTACCAAGATTAATTACAATTTTATTTTTAGAATTCTTAGGTAGAGAACGTATATTAAGGGTTTCTTGTGAAGGGAGAACCAACATATGCTTGGTTGAATATGATTCTTTGTTCTTCCTTTAATTTTAAACAGTATATTTCTAGCAATTTAAAGTATTTTGGGTATTTTAAATAATTAACTATTTCATAAATCTTCAAGATTTCTTCATCTATGAACTCTGGGCTGCAAATACGCAAAGTTCTCAAAAAAAAAAGATGAAAATACAGGAAGTTTAACTGTATTCTAATCTGGAGAATAACAGTGCACATTAGAACAGTTATTTTTTGATTTACTGTACATTTTGAATTTAAAATCATGTTTCCCCTTAATAATTAAGACAGCTTAAAAGGCTATGAATTATTTTGTCAGACTCAACAGTAAAATTTATGTAATGAGCTGGGTTATTTAGTTCAACAATGACACGAATTATGTCTATATTCTTAGGCATTAGACACGGAACATCAACAACATATCTGTACTACTTAGCTCTATTGTTATGGATTTTGTTAAGTAGTCTTGTTTCAAAATATTCCATACACAAATTGTTAAGGACAGGTGAGAGAAGACTTCCTAATGCCATACCAAACTTCTGAGTGTAAATCTCGCTATTAAGGAAAAAACTTTGCATCAACAGTACAAAGTTTAATAAGTTCAACGACTGCAGATACTGGCAATGGTAAATAGTAATTACCGAGTTCTTCAGATAGGAAACTCAATAAATCATCAACAGGAACTTTTGTAAACAAAGAAGTGACATCAAAACTGACAATAATGTAATCATTTAAATCAGTCATGGTAATTAATTTATCAACTAAATTAATATTATTTTTAACATTAAAGCTAGAAATTTTGCCAACCAACAACTGGACTCAACTTATCTATTAGTTATTTAGATAATTTATGGGAAACTGAACCTATGGAGCTAATAACAGGTCTGGCTGGATTGCTTGGTTTTGTGTGTTTATTAATCCAACATATATGGTAAAGATGGTTTGGTAGTCATAAATGTTTTTAATTAGTTCATCTTGGCCTCTCAGAAGTTATTTTACTGTTTTGTTAACTTCACTATTAACTGAATCTATGGGACTTTTTCTAAGTTTGGAATAAGTATCTGTATAATTTAAGAGATTATTAATTTTTCCTTGGTAATCAGTTTCTTTTAAAATTTCTACTGCATTTATTTTTTTCTCCTTTAGTAATATGCAAATTTTTATTATTAATAAAATATTCATAAGACTTTCAAAAAAAATTGAGGTCAATTGGGAATATTCTGTTTCATCCTTAAACCAAACCATCCTCAGTGGAACTAAGTGATACAGATATGTTAAGTATATTTCCTGTCGAATGCCTATGAATATAGACATAAACAATCTCATTGTTGACTTAAATAGTCTGGCTCATTCCATAAATTTTACTGTTGAGTTTGATCAAAATAACTCATTGCCTTTTTTAGATATCTTAATTATTTGGGAAACCATGATTTTAAATTCAAAATATGCAGAAAAACCATCTAATAACCTTTCTTTTGTGCACTATTATTCTTCACATCGTGATGGAGTTTTTGAGAGCTTTGCGTATTTGTAGCCCAGAGTTCGTTGATGAAGAAATCTTGAAGATTTTTGAAATATCTAATGATCTAAAATACCCAAAATATTTTATTGATAAATCCTTTTTTGAGAGCTTTGCGTATTTGTAGCCCAGAGTTCGTTGATGAAGAAATCTTGAAGATTTTTGAAATATCTAATGATCTAAAATACCCAAAATATTTTATTGATAAATCCTTTAAAATTGCTAGAAATACATTTTACAATTCAAAGAACAAATGATTCTCTTCAAATCGCGTGTTCTCTCTAGACTGGAATACTGATGTACACTAACTACCCCATTCAAGGCTGGGGAAATTGCTGACTTGGAGAGTGTAGAAAGAACTTTCACGGAACACATAAGTACGATAAGGCATATAAATTACTGGGAACGGTTGAAGTCCCTTGATTTGTATTCCTTGGAACGCAGCCGAGAGAGATACATGATAATACAGACCTGGAAAATTCTAAAGGGATTTGTACCAAACTTACACACGAAAATCACTCCTTATGAAAGCGAAAGACTCGGCAGGAGATGCAACATTCCCCCGATGAAAAGTAGAGGTGCCACGAGTGTACTGAGAGACAACACAATAAGTGTCCGGGGCCCAAGACTGTTCAACTGCCTCCCAGCATACATAAGGAGGATTACCAATAGACCCCTGGCTGTCTTTAAGAAGGCACTGGACTGGCACTTAAAGTCAGTAGTTGACGTGCGGTCAGCAGTAACAGCCTAGTTGATCATACCATGATCTACCACGAAGCCTGGTCTCAGACCTAGCCGCGGATGCATTGGCCCCTGAAACCCTCTCCAGGTATAATCCAGGTACGGACAAACAATCATAATCAAC
>NC_091292.1:35463452-35493452 GCF_038502225.1 Cherax quadricarinatus
TGATGTTGCAGTGTCTGACAGGTGTGATGACGTGTCTCAGTTCTTCAACTTGTCGGTTTTCAAAACCATTCATCACATATATGTATTTGAGAAGTAAGGCTTGCCGATAAATATTTTTGAGAGATAAGACTTGCCCACAGGCATTTTTGAAAGCCTTGACTTGTCGACAAATATATCTGAGAGGCAAGACTTACCCACCAGTATGTTTGAGAGGCGAAACCTGCCCACCAACATGTTTGGGAAGCAAGTCTTGCCCACAAGTATGAAAAGCAAGACTTGCTAACAAATAGCACACATTACCTCCTTCATTAGTGCTCACTACCTTCAGTGGTTGTAGCGCTCAGTACCTCCTCCACTGGTTGTAGCGCTCACTACCTTCAGTGGTTGTAGCGCTCACTACCTTCAGTGGTTGTAGCACTCACTACCCTCAGTGGTTGCAGCACTCGGTACCTCCTCCAGTGGTTGCAGCACTCGGTACCTCCTCCAGTGGTTGCAGCACTCGGTACCTCCTCCAGTGGTTGCAGCACTCGGTACCTCCTCCAGTGGTTGTAGTGCTCAGCACCTCCTACATTGGTTGTAGCACTCAGTACTTCGTCCTGGCTAGCATTCCAGACTGTTTACGTACAGGCATATGATAGTGTCCTCTCAGCACTGTTGTGTCTTAGTTTACAACTGTAGCCTGACATTCACCCTGCTTTAGGTACTACTAAGTAATCTTGCTTATCACAGTTTAGTCACTTTTCATCATCTCATAAGCTATTATTGTACCTCCTCTTCCTGCTCTCTAACGCCAAGTTCATTTTCAGTGTTTTCAGTTTTTCCTCATAATATTAGCTCTGGTAGCCATTTCGTAGCATATTTTCGGAATTTTCAAACCTATATTTTTACCCCACTTTTGTCTAAAGTTCTCCGAGAAGAGTTCTTCAACACGGAATTATTCACGTATCAATGTTGGTGAGTGTCCCTAAACCTGCGTGTCTCATTCAACACAGGGAGTGGTAAAGACTCTCTACTCTGTCAGGTAATCGTTGTCCTGTAAATAACCACTCAGCCTGCTTGTCATCAGTGTAGACCTGTTGATAGGTTGTGTTTTATAGTGAGTCACTGGCTCCTCTCCTCTCCAATGCTTGCAAGATTTACCACAAAATATATTCTTCATGTGGGATCTTTTCACGTTTTTCCCCATTTCCATTTTAAAAAATTTATCCACGTTAAAATTACAACGTTCTTCTTGCACTCCATTTTTCTCTATTAATTTAATGTTACTATATGATTTAGTCATATTTATTTCATATTTTGCTTAAGATATTTTATCATCTTTAAACTGTTCATACAATTATATATATATAACAGATAATATAAATAAAGCACATTAGTGAGGCAAGTATTGCTCCTTGTGGTACGCCATTCCTCACATTTATGCTTCACATATTTTTCCCCTTCGTCAATATTCATAATGTACTTCACTAAAACTAAAATCCTCGTCTATTGACTTACATTTCATTTGCGTTCTCCTATAATTTGTACCTTGAAGACTCGTCTGTGAGAAAAGGAACTCAGTGCCAATTTATTTTTAAATGAATGAATTTTCAGTCTTCGTAGCCCGTTAATGAGGTTTTACAATGCTAACCAGTTCACCAACAGCCAAGAATACTTTATTCCCTAAAACAGGAGTGAAGTATCGACATTTAACTTTCCTGAGGAGTTTATGTCAGTTTGCCCTAGTAATTAAACATTTATTTGATTCTACAAGAATAACTTAACAGGTTTAAACAACTCTACAGTAGTAATTTAGCAGATTTATGTAATTTTATCGTACCAATTTAACAGACTTATGAGATTCTATCGTACTAAATTAACAGTTATAGGACTCTTAAGTAATAAATATACAGATTTGATACTGAGAATTTTGCTGCTTTTGAAGCAGACTGAGAACATTACTCTGTCTGTCTGTCTGTCTCTCTCTCTCTCTCTCTCTCTCTCTCTCTCTCTCTCACGGGTTTTCTCCACTTTCTTATAAAAATCTTTTCCCAGGTACATCACACTAACACACTAATAATAATTGTTATTGTTAATGTTAATAATTGTGATAATAATTATAATATTAAGTATGATAATAATAATAAAAATGAAAATAATAATAGCAAATAATAATAATAATAACAATAATTAAAATTATTATTATTATTATTATTATTATTATTATTATTATTATTATTAGTAGTAGTAGTAGTAATAATAATAATAATAATAATAATAATAATAATAATAATAATAATAATAATAATAATAATAGCAATATTAATAATATATATAATTATCATAATGATAATAATATAATCACATAATTCTCTTTGCCTAACTACAGGGGTTGAGCTCTGGTTCTTGTGCACCGCCTTTACAGCTGGCTTAAGAGGCGTTACCTGAGGGTATAAGAAATAATCATGTTTGACCCTTGGAAGAAATGGGTGGCTGCAATTCCTTGAATCAAGAGCTCTTCCCTAGCATTTCCCCTTGAGGAGAGTTGTTGCACTAAAACGAGGAATTTGAAGAGTTTTATGGGACTGTGGTACTATAGTGTTACGGTTCTATGGTACTATAGTGTTACGGTTCTGTGATACTATAGTGTTATGGTATTATGGTAATACAGTGCTATGATACTGTGGTACTATAGTGTTATGGTACTAAAGTACTATAGTGTTATGGTATTATGGTAATACAGTGTTATGCTACTATGGTAATATAGTGTTATGGCATTATGTACCATGGTAGTATTATGGGACTATGGTACTATAGTACTATGGTATTATAGTACTATAGTACTATGGCACTATAGAAATTTGGTACTATGGTATGATAATATTATGGTATTATGATACTGTGGTACTATAACACTGGGGTACTAAAGTACTATGGCACTAATGTACTATAGTGCTGTGGTACTATGGTATTATGGTACTATAGTACTATGGTACCAGAGTACTATGGTACTTTAGTACTATTGGACTATGGTACTATGGTATTATAGTACACTAGCACAATAGTACTATGATATTATGGTACTATAGTACTATAGTACCATGGTATTATAGTACTATGGTAACAGAGTACTATGGTACTATAGTACTATGGGACTATGGTACTGTGGTCTGTAGGACTATGGTAGCATTATGTTACTATGGTACCATAGTACTGTGGTACTAGGGTACTATAGAACTATGGTACTATGGTATTATAGTACATTAGCACAATATTACTATGATACTATGGTACTATAGTACTATGGTTCTACGGTACAATGACACTATGGTACTGTGGAACTACAGCTCTATGATACTATAGCAACATTGTACTATTGTACTATGGTACTGTAGTACTATGGTCTATAGGACTATGGTAGTATTATGGTACTATATAATTATAGTAATGTGGTACTATAGAACAATGACACTATAGTAGTATAGGACTATGGTACTATGGTACTGTAGCACTATGGTACTACGGTAGTATAGTGCTATGGTACTATGTTACTATAGCACTATGGTATTATAGCACTATGGTACTATGGTACTATAGTACTATGGTACTAAAGTACTATAGTATTATGGTACTATGGTACTATAGCAATATGGTACTATGATACTGTAGCACTATGGTACTATGGTACTCTAGCACTATGGTACTATAACACTATGGTACTATAGCGCTATGATACTATACTATTATGGTACTATAGTACAATGGTTTTATAGTACTATGGTGCTATGTACTATGGTAGCATTATGGTACTATGGAATTATAGTTATGTGGTACTATCGTACAATAGTACTATGGTACTATAGTACAATGGTACTATGGTACTATAGCGCTATGGTACTATGGTACCATAGTACATGGTACTATGGTACTATGGCACTATGGTACTAGGGTAACTTTGTTATTCACTTAAAGCAAAACTGATTATAAATTCAACACTTAATGATAAAAATACACTCTGAGTCACTGATCAGACAGTGTAGTACTGTGAGTCACTGTTCAGTGTGGTAGTGTGAGTCACTGTTCAGACAGTGTAGTAATGCGAGTCACTGTTCAGTGTAGTAGTGTGGGTCGCTGTTCAGTGTAGTAGTGTGGGTCACCGTTCAGTGTAGTAGTGTGGGTCACCGTTCAGTGTAGTAGTTTGGGTCACTGTTCACACAGTGTAGTAATGTGTGCCACTGCTCGCTGTAGTAGTATGAGTCACTGTTCAGACAGTGTAGTAATGTGAGTCACTGTTCACTGTAGTAGTATGAGTCACTGTTCAGACAGTGTAGTAGTGTGAGTCACTGTTCAGACAGTGTAGTAGTGTGAGTCACTGTTCAGACAGTGTAGTAGTGTGAGTCACTGTTCAGACAGTGCAGTAGTGTGAGTCACTGTTCAGACAGTGTAGTAGTGCGAGTCACTGTTCAGACAGTGTAGCAGTGTGAGGTCACTGTTCAGACAGTGTAGTAGTGTGAGTTCACTGTTCAGTGTAGTAGTGTGAGTCACTGTTCAGAGAGTGTAGTAGTGTGAGTCACTGTTCAGACAGTGAAGTAGTGTGAGTCACTGTTCAGAAAGTGTGGTAGTGTGAGTCACTGTTCAGAAAGTGTGGTAGTGTGAGTCACTGTTCAGTGTAGTAGTGTGAGGTCACTGTTCAGTGTAGTAGTGTGAGTCACTGTTCAGACAGTGAAGTAGTGTGAGTCACTGTTCAGACTGTGTAATGTGAGGTCACTGTTCAGTGTAGTAGTGTGAGTCACTGTTCAAAGAGTGCAGTATTGTGGGTCACTGTTCAGACAGTGTAGTAGAGTGAGGTCTCTGTTCAGTGTAGTGTGAGGCCACTGTTCAGTGTAGCAGTGTGAGGTCACTGATCAGTGTAGTAGTGTGAGGTCACTGTTCAGATAGTGTAGTAGTGCGAGGTCACTGTTCAGTGAAGTAGTGTGAGTCACTGTTCAGAGAGTGTAGTAGTGTGAGTCACTGTTCAAACAGTGTAGTAGAGTGAGCCACTGTTCAGACAGTATAGTAGTGTGAGTCACTGTTCAGACTGTATAATAGTGTAAGTCACTGTTCAGACTGTATAGTAGTGTGAGCCACTGTTCAGACAGTATTGTATTGTAAGTCACAGTTCAGACAGTATAAGAGTGTAAGTCACTGTTCAGACTGTATAGTAGTGTGAGTCACTGTTCAGACTGTAAAGTAGTGTAAGTCACTGTTGAGACTGTATAGTAGTGTGAGTCACTGTTCAGACTGTATAGTAGTGTAAGTCACTGTTCAGACTGTATAGTAGTGTAAGTCACTGTTCAGACAGTATAATAGTGTAAGTCACTGTTCAGACTGTATAGTAGTGTAAGTCACTGTTCAGACAGTATAATAGTGTAAGTCACTGTTCAGACTGTATAGTAGTGTAAGTCTCTGTTCAGACAGTATAATAGTGTAAATCACTGTTCAGACTGTATAGTAGTGTGAGTCACTGTTCAGACTGTAAAGTAGTGTAAGTCACTGTTGAGACTGTATAGTAGTGTGAGTCACTGTTCAGACTGTATAGTAGTGTAAGTCACTGTTCAGACTGTATAGTAGTGTAAGTCACTGTTCAGACTGTATAGTATTGTAAGTCACTGTTCAGACTGTATAGTATTGTAAGTCACTGTTCAGACTGTATAGTAGAGTGAGTCACTGTTCAGACTGTATAGTAGTGTGAGTCACTGTTCAGACTGTATAGTAGTGTAAGTCACTGTTCAGACTGTATAGTAGTTTAAGTCACTGTTCAGACTGTATAGTAGTGTAAGTCACTGTTCAGACTGTATAGTATTGTAAGTCACTGTTCAGACTGTATAGTATTGTAAGTCTCACTGTTCAGACTGTATAGTAGTGTAAGTCACTGTTCAGACTGTATAGTAGTGTAAGTCACTGTTCAGACTGTATAGTATTGTAAGTCACTGTTCAGACTGTATAGTATTGTAAGTCACTGTTCAGACTGTATAGTAGAGTGAGTCACTGTTCAGACTGTATAGTAGTGTGAGTCACTGTTCAGACTGTATAGTAGTGTAAGTCACTGTTCAGACTGTATAGTAGTTTAAGTCACTGTTCAGACTGTATAGTAGTGTAAGTCACTGTTCAGACTGTATAGTATTGTAAGTCACTGTTCAGACTGTATAGTATTGTAAGTCACTGTTCAGACTATATAGTAGTGTGAGTCACTGTTCAGACAGTATAGTACTGTAAGTCACTGTTCAGACTGTATAGTATTGTAAGTCACTGTTCAGACTATATAATACTGTAAGTCACTGTTCAGACTATATAATACTGTAAGTCACTGTTCAGACTGTATAATAGTGTGAGTCACTGCTCAGACAGTATAGTACTGTAAGTCACTGTTCAGACTGTATAATAGTGTGAGTCACTGCTCAGACAGTATAGTAGTGTAAATCACTGCTCAGACAGTGTAGTACTGTGAGTCACTGTTCAGACAGTGTAATAGTGTGGGTCATCGTTTAAACACTGGCTCACTGTGTAGACAGTGTAGTAATGTTGGGTCACTTATTAGGTACTTTGTAGAAGTTTATTTCGTGGTGTTAGAGTGAACTGATTGAGGGACGTGTCTAGGAAGGACAAGTGTCGAAAATACATCCAAATTTCCTTGACAATGAAACTGCCTGTGGTGTGGTTAAGGACCCACAACACTTAGCCAGATGTAAGCAACTTCCTTGTTATTGCTCGCAGATTTCTCTTATTATGCAATTTCTCTTATAAAAATATACAGAGCTGAAAGCACAGAAGAGCAAGAGGAAACAAGACATTTAAATTTCTGAGATCAATTTTCGTCTTGTATTGTGTGTGTGTGTGTGTGTGTGTGTGTGTGTGTGTGTGTGTGTGTGTGTGTGTGTGTGTGTGTGTGTGTGTGTGTGTGTGTATGTGTGTGTGTGTGTATGTGTGTGTGTGTATGTGTGTGTGTGTGTGTGTGTGCGTGTGTGTGTGTGCTCGCCTAATTGTACTCACCTACTTGTGGTTGCAGGGGTCGAGACTCAGCTCCTGGCCCCTCCTTTTCACTGATCGCTACTAAGTCTTCTCTCTCTCTGCTTCCTAAGCTTTGTCATACCTCGTCTTAAAGCTATGTTTGGTTCCTGCCTCCACTAAGTCACTTGCTGGTGTATTCCACTTCCTGACGACTCTATGGCTGAAGAAATACTTCCTAACGTCCCTGTGACTTGTCTGAGTCTTCAGCTTTCAACTGTGACCCCTTGTTTCTGTGTCCCCTCTCTGGAACATTCTGTCTCTGTCCACTTTATCTATTCCACGCAGTATCTTGTATGTCGTTATCATGTCTCTCCTGACCCTTCTGTCCTCCAGTGTCGTCAGTCCGATTTCCCTCAACCTTTCATCATAGGACATTCCCTGAGCTCTGGAACTAGCCTTGTTGCAAACCTTTGTACTTCCTCTAACTTTTTGACATGCTTGCCCAGGTGTGGGTTCCAAACTGGTGCCGCATACTCCAGTCTGGGCCTGACGTACACAGTGTACAGTGTCTTGAACGATTCCTCATTAAGGTATCGGAACGCTATTCTCAGGTTTGCTTGGCGCCCATATGCTGCAGCAATTATCTGGTTGATTTGTGCCTCCGGAGACGTGCTCTGTGTTATGGTCACCCCAAGATCTTTCTCCTTGGCTAAGGTTTACAGTCTTTGTCCACCTAGCCTATACTCTGTCTGCGGTCTTCTTTGCTCTTCCCCAATCTTCATGACTTTGCATTTGGCAGGGTTGAATTCGAGAAGGCAGTTTCTGGACCACGTGTCCAGTCTGTCCAGGTCTCTTTGTAGTCCTGCCTGATCCTCATCCGATTTAATTCTTCTCATCAGCTTCACATCGTCTGCAATCAGAGACACTTCAGAGTCTATCCCTTCCATCATGTCATTCACATATATCAAAAATAGCACTGACCCCTGTGGGATCCCGCTCGTCACAGGCGCCCACTGTGATACCTCTTCACGTACCATGACTCGTTGTTGCCTCCCTGTCAGGTATTCCCTGATCCATTGCAGTGCCCTCCCTGTTATACGCGCCTGATCCTCCGGCTTCTGCACTAATCTCTTGTGAGGAACTGTGTCGAAGGCCTTCCTGCAGTCCAGAAAAATGCAATCGACCCACCCCTCTCTCTTTCGTGTCTTACTTCTGTTACCCTGTCATAAAACTCCAGAAGGTTTGTGACACAGGATTTACCTTCCATGAATCCATGTTGGTTGTCATTTATAATCTTGTTCTGTTCCAGGTGCTCCACCACTCTCCTCCTGATAATCTTCTCCATGACTTTGCATACTATACACGTCAGAGACACAGGTCTGTAGTTTAGTGCCTCGTTTCTGTCTCCTTTCTTATAAATGGAGACTATATTTGCCGTCTTCCACATCTCAGGTAATTGCCCAGTTTCAAGGGATGTATTGAAGATTGTGGTTAGGGGCACACACACCGTCTCTGCTCCTTCTCTAAGGACCCACGGGGAGATGTCCTGTCCCATCGCCTTTGAGGTATCGAGGTCACTTAGCAGCTTCTGCACCTCCTCCTCCGTTGTTCGTATGTCATCCAGCACTTGTTGGTATATTCCCTGTTGATGTTCCCCTCTGTGCTGTCTTCCCAGAGCCCTTCCTGCCTCTACTGTAAATACTGTAAATACTTGTGTGTGTGTGTATATGTGTGTATGTGTATGTGTGTGTGTGTATCTTTGTGTGTCTGTGTCTTTGTCATTGTCTGTGTGTATGAAACGGAAACTTGATAAACGATTTACAATGGCATAATTGCTGGTCTTTAACTGTCTCCTGAATACATAATAGCAAGTAAATATTATTAACTCTACTTATATTCACTATCAAGCTGTACTTGCTTCTTGTGGGTTTCCTAATAGTTCTTGTTCCTAAAATATTTTCCATCCAATTTAGGAGGCATACTCTGAGACCGAGCAGCAGGGGCGATAGTATCTGAAACCATTAACAGATATGCATTCCGTTTTCGAGCATCAAGGTCGTGTTAACACAGTGGGATGGACCCACTCTTCCTTACATCGCAGTCAAACACGGTAAATAACCGGGGGATTAGGTAACTGGTCGTCAGTACGTGGGGAAACACCAGTTGCCGCAGCCTCCGCCGACCTAATTGCACCTCTTGTGAGGCTGATGATGGGTTAGTGGGGCTAAAATTGGCCCTTCCGACCAAGTAATAACCAATCCTGGGGAGGGAACACGCACACCCACCAGACCACCCTTAAACGCACCACTCTGCCTCACTGGCTGCTGTAGTCGGCGCTGAGGCAACACTCGCAGACAAGTGTATTGAGAAAACTCTAGTGTAGAGCATGGTTTTTTGTGGACTATATTTTGCTCTAATCAACGCTTTAAAAAATGTTTTCTATTGAAATACGCTTGCTTGGATCCCTGGACGGGGCGAGACGGAGAATCATCAAGTCCTCTCACACCTTCTGCCCCCGTTAAGCTAGCAGTAAATAGGTACTTTGGTGTTAGTCGAATGTTGTGAGTTGCATCCTGGGAGGAAAGCCCAGATAATAATAACTAGATATACATCTCTTACTGCAGTAGTTACCACTGTTGTAGACTCCTGTAGTATGTGCCACTGTTGTAGACTCTTGTAGTATGTTTCACTCTTGTAGACTCCTGTAGTATGTACCACTCTTGTAGACTCCTGTAGTAGGTCACACTGTTGTAGACTCCTGTAGTATGTACCACTCTTGTAGACTCCTGTATTAGGTCACACTCCTGTAGTAGGTCACTGTTGTAGACTCCTGTACAAGGTCCTTCACCTCTAGACTTCTGTAGGAGATATCAGTCCTCTAGTCTCCTTTAGTAGGTCCCACTCCTGTAGATCCTGTAGTAGGTCACACTGTTGTAGATTCCTTTAGTAGGTCCTACATCTCTAGAATCCTGTAGTAGATCACACTCTTGTAGATTCCTGTAGTGGGTCCTAGTCGTCTAGACTCCTGTATTTGGTCCCACTCTTGTAGACTCCTGTAGTAGGTCCCACTCTTGTAGACTCCTGTAGGTCCCTTACCTCTGCTCATCTGCAGAAGCTGGTATTAATAATACTAATGATTCTTCCTGAACAGCCAATGATTAATTCCCCTCGGCACCAGTGCAGGGTCACCATTTCAGGGGTCACCACTCCAGGTGTCACCCTCCAGGGTCACCACTTCTGGATCACCACTACTACTGGGTCACCACTCCAGGGTCACATTGCTCAAGGGTCTTCTCTGCTGGGTCATCACTAGCGGGTCACCAGTCCAGGGTCACCACTACTTTATCACCACTCCAGAGTCACCACTGTTCTGTCTCAACTCCAGGGTCACCACTCTCGGATTACAACTACTGGCTCACTACTCTCTAGTCACTATTTCTGGTAGTTATCGTAATGTACTCGCCATCCCTGATAGCAGGCAGCCAGTGTAACCTCATACACACACACACACACACACACACACACACACACACACACACACACACACACACACACACACACACACACACACACACACACACACATCAATGGTTGACATCATTTTTTGAAGAAGCAAGAATTCATTTGACAAAAACAAAACGTCTGGGAAAATTTGGGACTTACAAGGGGACCAGAAAAGTGGAGGGCTAAGATAAAGGAAAACTCTGTTTCACTATAACAAAGACACAATAAGAGAGGGGGGAAGAGTTCCTGCAAGACTGGATTTATCATAAATACGTCTGATATAAGTGAGAGGGAAAATGAGAGCCTCCGGGTGGCATTGACCTTACAGTACTGAACACTGATAAACTAGTCGAGGTAAACAGAAGCATAGAAGGTTGAGGTAAATAGAAAATAGAAGGTGGAGGTAAACAGACGCATAAAAGCTGGAGGTAAACAGCAGAATAGTAGATGGAGGTAAACAGAAGAACTGAAGGTGGAGGTAAACAGAAGAACTGAAGGTAGAGGTAAACAGAAGAATAGAAAGTGGAGATAAACAGAAGTAGAAAGTGAAGGTAACCAGGAGAATAGAAGGTGGAGGTAAACAGAATAATAGAAAGTGAAGGTAACCAGAAGAATTGAAGGTGGGCGACGGTAGAAGCCAATTTTCAGCAGAGGACACATGGAAGAGATGAGAGATTTTCACGAATGCGGTGCAGTGGGGAAGGAAACTCAATAAGATGATAGGTTCCTAGCTGGTTGATGGGTTCCTAGCTGGATTATGAGTACCTAGCTGGTTGATGGGTACCTAGCTGGTTGATGGGTTCCTAGGTGGTTGATGGGTTCCTAGCTAGTTGATGGGTTCCTAGGTGGTTGATGGGTTCCTAGGTGGTTGATGGGTTCCTAGCTGGTTGATGGGTACCTAGCTGGTTGATGAATACCCTGCTGGTTCATGAGTACCTAACTAGTTGATGAGTACCTAACTGATTGATGAGAACCTAACTGGTTGATGAGAACCTTGCTGGTTGATGAGTACCTAACTGGTAAGAGTCAGGTGATGAAGAAGAACTTCAGTCCCAGAAGGTGTGGTTCAACCAGACATGTACAGGTGAGAAGATGCAATGCACTGGCATAGGAAAACAATAGAAAACAAAGAACAGAAAATATACAGAGAAGTGAACGCAAAATCCAGAAATAAATATGTACGGGTGAGAAGTGGACTTGAGTGACAATATGAGAATGACATAGCAGGAAAAGTCAAGTCTGAAACAACACTGCTTAAGTCACAATAGAAGGTAGAAAATATAAAAGACCAGATGACAAGATGGAACAAGGAGAGCTCACGATAAACAACGAAGAAATTTGTGAGAAGTTGAACAAACTCTCAAAACAATGTATTCTCAATGGAAACGTGGACAACACCAGAGTCCAAGAGTTATGTTATACCAACAGGGACCAGACACGTCTAATATCTTGTTACTATGGATTCCGTAAGAGGAAGCAGAGGCACTCGGGGAACTAAGAGAGATTCCTATGCTTCATTTCCTTGAATCAAACCTGAATGCCGTCCATTACCCCAGGGGCTGTATTTCCTCTACGGGTTTAGAGATCCCCATTTAATATAATAATAATAATAATAATAATAATAATAATAATAATAATAATAATAATAATAATAATAATAATATTAATAATAATAATAATGAAAATAATAATAATAATATCAGAACCACTAGCTAAAGCCTACAAGTTTATGGATATGGAACAAATGCCAAAGATCATGACGATAGTAAATGTAGTCACAGCATTTAATACAGGATACAAACAGAAATTTTTAGACCGTTGATCAATATCACTAACATGCATACTATTATAGGTAATGTAGAAGATAATCTGAAGACAGGTAGAGCACTTGTTCAGAAGTAGTTTCACTAAAAATATCCAGCACAGGTTTACAGATGGCAAATCATGTCTCACGAACCTGCTGGAGTCCCACGAGAGAGTGAGAGCAACGAGGTTGGAGAGAAGAGGCTGGGAAACTTGAATATTCTTGAACTTCAAGAAGATATTTGATACTGTACTTCACCAGAGACTAAGAAAAAACAAGAGAAGCAGACAGGAATAACAGGGAATTTACGACTGCGGATCAAAGCGCCCTTTATGGGAAGAAGACAAAGAGGGATTGTCCAAGATGTCAGAAAGGGTATATGTAACAAGTGAGGTTCTGTGAGGATCAGCATTAGGACCACAGCTGTTTTTATTATATGCGAATGACATACCTGAAGATAAACTCAGATGTTTCTGTGTTTGCAGATGGTGTAAAATTAATGAGCAAAATAAATCCGATGAGAATAAGGAAAAGCTACAAATAAACCAAAATAAACTGCTGAATTAGTCAAGCAAGTGGCTACTTGAATTCAACTCCAGCATATGAAAGACCATGAAAATTGGGGAAGGAAAAAGATAACCTTAAACTGAACACTAATTTGGGAAATAGATACTGCAAGCCTCACTTACGGAGAATGACCTCGGGGTGAGCATATTCAGAACATATTGCCGAATAATCTCTGTAGTTAATTCCAGTTTGACACATCTAAAAGCTGTCAAGAATCTCGACAGAGAATCATTCAGGACCCTTTATATATGACATGTAAGATTTATCGTGGAGTGTGCAGCGCCAGCACTGAACCCTCACCTAACCAGCATATTATGAAAATGGAGTAAGTGCAGAAGTATGCAACGAAACTAGTCCAACTGTTAAGAGGAATTACGTATAAGAGAAGGCAAAAGGAATAGAACTAGACGACATTAGAGTAGAAAAGAAGAATGGAATATATGATTACAACATGCAAAATACTCAGAGAACTTGATGCTGAAGACAGAGAGAGACGGAGGTTAAAGACACAGATGAGTCAAAACGTTGTCAGAATGTTTACAGTAGAGCGGTCAGGAAGTGGAATGACTGGACGAAGAAGTAGCGGCAAGTTCCTTCGTATATTTATATATATACTAGGGCTGACAAACACACACACACACACACACACACACACACACACACACACACACACACACACACACACACACACACACACACACACACACACACACACACACACACTCACACTCACACTTAATTAGCCATTCTATTATAGAAGCTTCAGGTTTTTCTGATCTCATGTCGTCCGTGAACTTAGCAAGTCTGGATGTTAACCGCATTTCAATATTATTTATGAATATTAACAATAGGATTGAGCCGAGAATCGATCTCTGAAGAACCTTTCTCACTGTGTGTGTGGAAAATGACAACTGTGTCAGTTTCGTGTTAAGTTCAGGACATTTATTTAGATTTAAGCGTTTCGCCACTCGTGGCGAAATGTATCCTTTAATAAATGTCCAAAACGGTACACAAGTGATCTTTTGTAGCAACATACTATTTACAATCGTTACGGATGGCCCAAGAGTTGCTGTGTTTTTCAGTGTAATTTAAATGCCCCTAGACAAGTGTGAGCAGCTTTAGTAGCCATGGCCATTTTATTTATGTTACGACATCAGTCGTAACAAGAATCCACTCATTACGTTCAGACATTCTAATAATTTGTAATTTAAAGCTAGTCGTTGTCTCTTATTTATTAGCTAGTCAGTGATCCAAGTATGAAATCTGTCTTCTATACAATGAGACTTGAGTTATTAAAAATGTCTAAGCGACTCAAAGTCAAGCATCAGAACACTGAGAATACTAGAAGCCCCTTCAATTAAAATCATTGGAACGTAGGCTAGAAAGATATATGATAAATGACACTTGAAAAATAATGGAGGGGCTGGTCCGAGCCCTAACACTGAAGCAAAATACACCTATCAACTATCTTTCAATTTTTTCCACTGTCACCAGTATTTAAGTCACCTGTGTATTCGATTGAAGAAGCTTGCTTCACAGGTGAAACTTTTTTCAGTAAAGATACCCAAGTGTTACACGTGTGTTTTGATTACGGTGAGTTTCAGTTGTCTTCTGAGAAACTTGTAATTGTTGAAAGTTAGCAGTTCTATGAGAACAGGAATGAAACCCGCGTCTGGTATTAGTTTACCAATGACCCTCTGGAAGTCCAGGCACACCGATCAGTGGCGAGCATGTCGTCCAGATTATTGTAAATATAATTGAAGAATACTAATGCAATTGTTAGGTCAGATATATATTATTGGGAAATCCATGAAGACGTTTGATCAGTAAGTTGTCTACCATCAGTTATGTTGTCCCTCATTATGGTTTTCATTAGTTTTTTCCACAACTGATGTCAAAATAACGAGGCTCTGGTGTGGGCACATGACCTGCTTCCATTTATAAATACTAGAGAGAGAGAGAGAGACAGAGACAGAGACAAACAGAGACAGACAGATAGACATACAGACAGGCAAACAAAGTAGGGAAGTGTATAATAGACAGACAAACAACAGAACAGATAGACAGACAAACAATACAAGAGAAATGTGTAATAATAGTTAGAGGAGGAGATGGTGGACTAGGAGGAGGTGGAGAGGTAGGAGGAGTGAACACAAACGATACATGTGAGATAACTGGAGTAATAAATGAAGGTCAGGTGAGGGAATGGGACAAGAGGCGAGTAGTGAAGGGAAGAGATGAGAGAGATAGTAGAGGTGTGGACGAGAGATAACAGATAAGAGACAGGTGAGGAAGGGAAAACATCCCAGGCAGGTGAGAGACGTCTCTCACACAATGATAGCGCACAAAAATAATTGGCCTAAAAAAAAAGAGCCTAAAACGAATTAACTTCATTTATGTGAAGTCTGTTAATTTATTTATTGTTTAAAATCTTTTTTTTACCTAAAATCATATACACATTTAAATACGCATATATATATATATATGTATATATATATATATATATATATATATATATATATATATATATATATATATATATATATATATATATATATATTTATATATATATATATATATATATATATATATATATATATATATATATATATATATATATATATATATATATATATATATATATATATATATAAATATATATATATAATGTATGTATGTATGTATCATGTCGTGCCGAATAAGGAAAGCGAAAATTTGTATACCTGGAGTTTACCTGGAGAGAGTTCCGGGGGTCAACGCCCCCGCGGCCCGGTCTGTGACCAGGCCTCCTGGTGGATCAGAGCCTGATCAACCAGGCTGTTGCTGCTGGCTGCTGGCTGCACGCAAACCAACGTACGAGCCACAGCCCGGCTGGTCAGGAACCGACTTTAGGTGCTTGTCCAGTGCCAGCTTGAAGACTGCCAGGGGTCTGTTGGTAATCCCCCTTATGTATGCTGGGAGGCAGTTGAACAGTCTCGGGCCCCTGACACTTATTGTATGGTCTCTTAACGTGCTAGTGACACCCCTGCTTTTCATTGGGGGGATGTTGCATCGTCTGCCAAGTCTTTTGCTTTCGTAGTGAGTGATTTTCGTGTGCAAGTTCGGTACTAGTCCCTCTAGGATTTTCCAGGTGTATATAATCATGTATCTCTCCCGCCTGCGTTCCAGGGAATACAGTTTTAGGAACCTCAAGCGCTCCCAGTAATTGAGGTGTTTTATCTCCGTTATGCGCGCCATGAAGGTTCTCTGTACATTTTCTAGGTCAGCAATTTCACCTGCCTTGAAAGGTGCTGTTAGTGTGCAGCAATATTCCAGCCTAGATAGAACAAGTGACCTGAAGAGTGTCATCATGGGCTTGCCTCCCTAGTTTTGAAGGTTCTCATTATCCATCCTGTCATTTTTCTAGCAGATGCGATTGATACAATGTTATGGTCCTTGAAGGTGAGATCCTCCGACATGATCACTCCCAGGTCTTTGACGTTGGTGTTTCGCTCTATTTTGTGGCCAGAATTTGTTTTGTACTCTGATGAAGATTTAATTTCCTCGTGTTTACCATATCTGAGTAATTGAAAATTCTCATCGTTGAACTTCATATATATGCAATAATTTCGCAAAAATCCTCCTGAACGTAACTAAAAAAAAATATTTCATTGTGTTTGCTTATTATTAAATTACTGTAAATTTATCTAAAATATATTTAGCTGGATTAAGCTAAATTAAATTGCGCTTGTTATAAAAAGGTTAGGTAAGTTTTCTAAGGCTCTTTTGGTACAAAATTATTAATTTTTACGTTAGCATAAATTAAAAAATATTTATCTTTAAACGTATAAGATCAAATTATAGAAAGGACTTAATTTTAAATGAGCCCTTGCTAACTGACCGGTTTTACCTATTCGGCCCGACATACATACATACACACACACACACACACACACACACACACACACACACACACACACACACACACACACACACACACACACACACCCACACACACACACACACACACACACACACACACACACACACACACACACACACACACACATATATATATATATATATATATATATATATATATATATATATATATATATATATATATATATATTTTTTTTTTTTTATTATCACACCGGCCGATTCCCACCAAGGCAGGGTGGCCCGAAAAAGAAAAACTTTCACCATCATTCACTCCATCACTGTCTTGCCAGAAGGGTGCTTTACACTACAGTTTTTAAACTGCAACATTAACACCCCTCCTTCAGAGTGCAGGCACTGTACTTCCCATCTCCAGGACTCAAGTCCGGCCTGCCGGTTTCCCTGAATCCCTTCATAAATGTTACTTTGCTCACACTCCAACAGCACGTCAAGTATTAAAAACCATTTGTCTCCATTCACTCCTATCAAACACGCTCACGCATGCCTGCTGGAAGTCCAAGCCCCTCGCACACAAAACCTCCTTTACCCCCTCCCTCCAACCCTTCCTAGGCCGACCCCTACCCCGCCTTCCTTCCACTACAGACTGATACACTCTTGAAGTCATTCTGTTTCGCTCCATTCTCTCTACATGTCCGAACCACCTCAACATATATATATATATATATATATATTGTACCGAATAGGTAAAAACTGGGCACAAACGGGTGAAATTGTTTATAAACATTATCTCCAGCTGACAGCAGGATTCGAACCTACACACTCTGCATCAAACTACGTAGTACTTACACCACTCGGCCAGATACATACATACACATACACATGCATACATGAGAAAGAAGTGCATCACGTCATAATGTGATCTCGCTGTGATGTGCTCCTTTTCGGCGGTGCTGCGACACCACAAGCGCATGTATGCGCGTACGTTTTTATTATGACGCCACACAGGTGTGTGTCCCCACCACAAGCCCATGTATACATATGCGTTTTTTTCTTAATGCATGTGTGCTCAATTTAATGGCGTTTATACACATGTTTTTTGTGTTGTATTGTGTGTGATTGTGTGATAATAATTATTGAGTATTCGTTAATGTGTAGGACTGTGTGATTACAAGTATTCATATGTGTTGACAGGTGACCGTGATCACTTGTGTGCTGTCTATGTACTTTATACGCACCCTGTTGTGCTAGGCCAGTTGTCGTTTGCTAGTTGTAGTATGCTAGGTATATTCACCTAGTACTCACCAACTATACCATCCTGGGTGTATTTATCAAATAACAATAATAATACCATAGTTGTACTCAGTCATACAGTATTCACTATAGCTGTACTCATTTAACTGTATTCGTAGGGATGGGAGTTACGAGAGACATTTGCTGGCCCCAGTTCTTAATCTACCTTGACTGATATTTTCTGGGCTCAGGGATCCCGATTCATACTTGTTCCTGAAGCTGTGTATGGAGTTTACCTCCAGTTCCTCCTTTTCTAGCTCATTCCATTTCTCAAGCACCCGGAGACAGTGAGGTGAGTACGATTAGGTAGCGTGACAGTTTTGCGATTAACAACGAAAGATCGAGCTTCCAATCCTCCTTATGCTGAAGGGTTCCAAGGGTTTACAATTTTCAAAATATACTACTACTACTACTACTACTGCTACTGCTACTACTACTACTACTACTACTACTACTACTACTAATAATAATAATAATAATAATAATAATAATAATAAGCTATTACCAAAATGAAAGAAATACTTCCTAATGGAAGACAGCAGTATTCTGCCGACAGAGTCGAAGGAAATAACACAAGTTTGTTTTTATTTCAACAACGTTTCGCTCACTGTAGACTGCACCTTGACTTGATACAATAAAAGTTTGTTCTGCAACTTGGTGTTTTCTTCAGTTCTTCCTTATTAGTCGGTGTCTGATCTGACCTTCAGTTGCCACCTGTGTCGTCTCGTTCCTGGTCTCCGCCTCAGGAACAGTCTTTCTACCCTGTCAGTTCCACTTAGTATCTTATGCGACGTGATCATGTTTTCCCCCTGACCTTACTCTCCTCCAGGATCGTCGAGATAAAGTTATTTTCGTCTCCTTTCATAGATGTTTCCTCTCAGTTCTGGGACTAGTGTCTCTGCAGACTTTTTGGAAGTTTTCTGATTTATGCTACACAGCACAAGTCACCCACACATGGGGGACTGAAACTATAACGACGTTTCGGTCTGACTTGGGCCATTAACTAATCATGTCTTCATAAGTTTCATTATCCTATGTGCAGGTTATTTGTGTATTGTACCAGTCACGGTATTGTACTGTATTGTTCTTTATGCTACACGTTGCGTTGCACATTTTCTAACTCATTCTACACAATGTATTCCACATTTTCTAACTTAAGCTATACGTTGTGTTGAATATATTTTAAGCTATTCTACACGTTGTGTTGCACATTTCCTAAATTATGTTATACGTTGCGTTGCACATTTTTTTTAACTTATTGTGCACTTTAGACTGCACATTTCCTAACTTATGCAACAAGTTGCGATGCACATTTTCTAACTTACTCTGCACGTTGCGTTGAATGCTATATATTGGGTCTTAGTATTCAGCGCCTTAAAAATGCTTTAAGATTTCTAAACGGTATTCTAGGAATATCTAGTCTCGCACATGCCGTCGAAATTACAGCATTTGTAAACATTTAGTTATATATTTGGCGTGATGCTGATTATCAAGTGGCTTTTCTATATTATATACTATATTATATATTATATCACTTCCTTCTTAGTCTTTACTCTATCACCATCCCCAAATTTTATCACCATGCTTTTGTTGGGGTTGGACTCTAGTAGCCACTTGTCTGACCTTCCATCCCTCTTAACATATCCAGGTTTACCAGAGTTTTATCCCTTTCACCAGTTTTACCTCATCCATAAAGAGGAATATATAAAAGTCCAACCCTCTGGGAGATCATTAGCGTTAATTAGGAATACGAGTGAGCCCAGTACCGATCCCTGAGGGACCCCACCCGTTACTCACTCTCACACTCACACTTCCTTTCCCATCATTTTTTTCAATATTATTCTGATATTCTCTCGTTTTCTTGTTTTTGTAGTTTAGAGACTAGTCTTCGGTGGAGTACTGTATCAAAAACATTTCTGTAGTCCAAGAAAATTCAGTTCTTCAAGGCTAAAATACAGAACATTTTCTGTAAAAGTTGACGAACTCTATACCACAAAATTAACTGTCCATTTCTATCAACGTGTCACTATTGTACACCATTACTGTAATGTAAAAATGTAGCCAAGCAAGTGTTGTTTTTCTGTAGCTCTGATGTTAAATTCCCTTTCATCTTTAAAAACACTACTGTGATGATGCTTTGTGTTATGTACAGTGTGTGGCATACAGATGGGCAAGGCCAGTGGTTGCTGAACCACTGAACAGGTGAAATCATCTGAATAAGACCCGTGTCAAGAGACAGTCTGCAGTTTCCTGACTAATAAACCATGACCAAAAACTCCAGAATGTTAGAATGACATGATTCCCCATCCTCAAATATTTGCTGGGAAATACTCCCTCCTCCCTCTTGATATTTCAACTATCCTCCTCCTCACCATCTAGCCTACTCCTTCGACTAACATACGACTGGGATATGACTATGTAGTCTGGTGCCTCTTGCCTTTAGTAAATATAACGGCAACATTAGCCGTTTTCCAGATTTCTGGCATCATACCCATTCTCTGTAGCCTGCTGAAGATTCTCCCTAAGGGTACTCATAGAATGTCTGCTTCTTTCAGTACCCATGGAGACAAATAGTCAGAACCAGCTACTTTTGTTGCATTCTGCTTTTTGAGAAATTTCTGTACTTTGTTACTGTCTCACTGTTGAGGGTCCGCCCCCACACGCTGCAGTCGCTTCTATGTAATTTTCAGTGAATGTACATGATTAAATATTTGTGATTGCCTTTTTGTGGTTACCAGTTTATAATGGCTTATTATTGATTACCAGTTTATGATTGCCATTTGTGATAACCTTTAGGTAGTAACTTATTTGTGAACTACGAGTGATTACCAGTAAGCGACTAGTAGTTTGTGATAACCTACTTGTGATTGCATATTCTAATGTTACAAATTTGTGATTGCTTAGTTGTTACCTAATTGTGATTACCAGCTCTTGATTGCCTCCGTGTGCTTGTCAACTGGTGATTGCTTATATTTTTTTATTTTTTATTATCACACCGGCCGATTCCCACCAAGGCAGGGTGGCCCGAAAAAGAAAAACTTTCACCATCATTCACTCCATCACTGTCTTGCCAGAAGGGTGCTTTACACTACAGTTTTTAAACTGCAACATTAACACCCCTCCTTCAGAGTGCAGGCACTGTACTTCCCATCTCCAGGACTCAAGTCCGGCCTGCCGGTTTCCCTGAATCCCTTCATAAATGTTACTTTGCTCACACTCCAACAGCACGTCAAGTATTAAAAACCATTTGTCTCCATTCACTCCTATCAAACACGCTCACGCATGCCTGCTGGAAGTCCAAGCCCCTCGCACACAAAACCTCCTTTACCCCCTCCCTCCAACCCTTCCTAGGCCGACCCCTACCCCGCCTTCCTTCCACTACAGACTGATACACTCTTGAAGTCATTCTGTTTCGCTCCATTCTCTCTACATGTCCGAACCACCTCAACAACCCTTCCTCAGCCCTCTGGACAACAGTTTTGGTAATCCCGCACCTCCTCCTAACTTCCAAACTACGAATTCTCTGCATTATATATGATTATCAATTATATATGATTATCAATTAGTCATTGCCTATAAGTGATTACCTATATGCAGTTACATATAGGTGACAACATATTGGCAGCTACACGTCATTATTCATCTCAAGTGGCTGTGACTCTGATCTCTGCCATTCATTATTACCTGCATGAATAAAAACATTTATTTTGAATAGTATTTATAACTAAAAATATTATTAATTGTAATATTATTAATTGTTCGTGGGCACAATAATAAAAAATACTGCTCGTTGTACTAGTACACCAAACAGGGACTAGAATGAAATTAGCCTATAGTCATCCACACCACCGTATGTCCTTGGGTGGCAAGTACAACATCCAGTTCCGCTGGATGCGCTACTCTTAAGGATTGTGTGGTCCCGTGGATTAAGGCGTCATGAATATATACATATATATATATATATATATATATATATATATATATATATAAATATAAATATATATATATATATATATATATATATATATATATATATATGTATATATATGTATATATATATATATATATATATATATATATATATATATATATATATATATATATATATATATATATATATATATATATATATATATATATATATATATATATATATATATATTAATGTTCCCTTGGATTAAGGCGTCATGTATATATATATATATATATATATATATATATATATATATATATATATATATATATATATATATATATATATATATATATATATATACATATATATATATATATATATATATATATATATATATATATATATATATATATATATATATATATATATATATATATATATATATATATATATATATATATATATATGTATATATACAAATATCCCGCACATAGAAGAGAGGAGCTTACGACGACGTTTCGGTCCGACTTGGACCATTTACACATGACTGTGCTCCCGATACAGCTGACATGACTGTGTTCCCAACACAGCTGACATAACTGTGTTCCCGATACAGCTGACATGACTGTGTTACCAGCACAACTGACATGACTGTGTTCCAAACACTGCTGACATGACCGTGTTCAAAACACATAGGAAGTGACAGTGTTCTCAACACAACTTACATGACTCTGTTCTCAATACAACTGACATGACTGTGTTCTCAACACGGCTGACATGACTGTGTTCTCAACACGGCTGACATGACTGTGTTCTCAACACGGCTGACATTGTTCCTGCTTCAATTCATCAGTCAATGAAATTTTCCCGATGCATGAGAGCGACTGAACACTTGTCAGTAAACACTTATCCATGAACGCTAGTCAATGAACACTTGACAAAGAACACTTGTCAATGAACATTTGTCAAAGAACACTTGTCAATGAACACTTGTCAAACTACACTCGTAAATGAACACTTATCAATGAACACTTGTCAATGAACACTTGTCAATGAGCACTAGTCAGTGAACACTTGTCGATGAACACTTGTCAATGAACACTTGTCAAAGAACACTTGTCAATGAACACTAGTTAATGAGCATTTGCCAAAGAACACTTGTCGATGAACACTTGTCAATGAACACTTGTGAAAGAACACTCATAAATGAACACTTGTTAATGAGCACTTGTCAATGAACACTTGTCAATGAACACTTGTCAAAGAACACTTGTCAATGAACACTTGTCAAAGAACACTTGTCAATGAACACTTGTCAATAAACACTTGTCGATGAAAATTTGTTAATGAACACTTGTCAAAGAACACTTGTCAGTGAACACATGTCAAAGAACACTTGTCGATGTACACTTGTTAATAACATTTGTTAATGAACACTTGTCAATGAACACTTGTTAAGAAACACTTGTCAAAGAACACTTGTCAACGAACACTTGTCAAAGAACACTTGTTAATGAACACTTGTCAATGAACACTTGTTAAGAAACACTTGTCAATGAGCACTTGTTAAGGAACATTTGTCATTGATCACTTGTTAATGAGCACTTGTCAATGAACACTTGTCAAAGAACACTTGCCAATGAACACTTGTCAAAGAACACTTGTCAATGAACACTTGTCAATGAATACTTGTCGATGAAAACTTGTTAATGAACACTTGTCAAAGAACACTTGTCAGTGAACACATGTCAAAGAACACTTGTCAATGAACACTTGTCAAAGAACACTTGTCAATGAGCACTTGTTAAGGAACATTTGTCATTGAACACTTGTCAAAGAGCAGTTGTCAATGAACACTTGTCAAAGAACACTTATCAATGAACTCTTGTGAAAGAACACTAATAAATGAGCACTTGTCAATGAACACTCGCCAATGAACACTTGTCAAAGAAAACTTATCAATGAACACTTGTGAAAGAACACTTGTGAAAGAACACTCATAAATAAACACTTTTCAATGAACACTTGCCAATGAACACTTGTCAAAGAACACTTGTCAACGAACACATGTCAAAGAACACTTGTCGATGAACATTTGTTAATGAACATTTGTCAGTGAAAACTTGTCACTGAACACTTGTTAAAGAACACTTGTCAATGAACACTTACCAAAGAACACTTGTCAATGAACACTTGTTAAGGAACCTTTGTCAATGAACACTTGTCAAAAAACACTTGTCGATGAGCACTTGTCAATGAACACTTGTGAAAGAACACTTGTCAATGAACACTTGTCAATGAACACTTTTCAATGAACACTTGTTAAAGAGCACTTGTCAATGAACACTTGTCAAAGAACACTTGTCAATGAACACTTGACAAAGAACACTTGTCAACGAACACTTGTTAATGAACACTTGTCAATGAACACTTGTCAAATAGCACTTGTTAATGAACACTTGTTAAGGAACACTTGTCAATAAACACTAGTCAATAAACACTAGTCAATAAACACTTGTCTGTAAACACTTATCAGTGAACACTTCTCACTGAGAGAAAATGGAAGCAAAAACTGCACGAAAAGTTCAAAATGTTGTCTACACTTTGAAAGCGGAAACAGACGATGTTTCGCCCCCGTCCAAGACCTTCATGTCAATTCTAAGTGAGAAATAGGGATCGTGTCCCTGTACCTTGGTGACTCTCACAGTTCTGGACGAGGGACAACCTCGTCTCGAATTTCCTCTTATATTGTACACTCACAGTGCTGCACCAGCCACTTACTGAGGCTCGCTGTTTATTGTTCCACTTCGTCTTCGTTTTACTTTATCGTCTTTTTCTTCATCTTTTTTCTTCTTCTTCTTCTTCTTCTTTGTTGTTGTTGTTGTTGTTGTTGTTGTTGTTGTTGTTGTTGTTGTTGTTGTTCTTCTTCTTCTTCTTCTTCTTCTTCTTCTTCTTCTTCTTCTTCTTCTTCTTCTTCTTCTTCTTCTTCTTCTTCTTCTTCTTCTTCTTCTTCTTCTTCTTCTTCTTCTTCTTCTACTTCTTCTTCTTCTTCTTCTTCTTCTTCTTCTTCTTCTTCTTCTTCTTCTTCTTGTTCTTTTACTTCTACTTTTTCATCTTGTTTTTGTTGCTTTTCTTTTTTTCTTCTTCATGTTGTTGTTGTTGAAGTTATTGTTGTTCTTCTAATTGTTCGTCATCTTGTTGTTGTTGTTTCTTCTTCTTCATCTTGTTGTTGTTGTTGTTGTTGTTGTTGTTTTCCTTCTTGTTTTTTTATTAATTCATTTTATAAATTTCTTCCACTACAAAAATAATTGGGAACTTCTCATTAAAAACATTCCAACATTTTTGTCATATAAATTAGACACATGTGCAACATGTTCAACATGTGCAACATGTGCAACATGTGCAGCATCTGTCTACAGTATATAAGCCACTTCTTCGCACATATGCTGTATTATTTTCAAGATTGATGGACTGATTACCTCAAACTACTCCTGTTCTTCACCATTCTCCTTTGTATGGACTGATGAAGTCACTGTGTGGAGAAACGTTTCCTCATTATAGATACCCAAGTGTTGCACATGTGTCTAATTTATCAACTTGTCGGTCCTCTGAACCATTCATCCATATTTGTTCATAGTAAGATCAATACTCAAGTAATAAATTATTAATTAAATGAGGTCATGTAAGTTCACATGTGACCTCACACCCCAGTCACATGTAACCTCACATCCGAGTCACATGTGACCTTACACCCGAGCCACATAAGTCCTATGATTCTCTACTACGTTTACTATTCGTAAACTAAATTTAATGGCTACTCTCCTTGCCGTAAGATGCATCAGCAATTAAATAGTGAAATCATTCAGAAGAGGTAGACTCAGATATATTTAACGTGATGTAAAGAGAATCCTGTGATGACTCGAATCAATAGTGGTTCATCAGCGTAGTAGCAGCCCGAGTCTTTTCCATCAGGTGACCCAACACAGAATATAAATAATTTGAGTCAACGCTGTTGGTTCGACCCAACGAACTCCGACAAGAGAGACGAAAGCGAAAGTACCCGGCCATATGGGCTGACAGAAGTGACCCGGGGTTGTGTCCCCAGTGGGAGTGTGGTGACATTGTCAGGTCATAATGTCTTGTCTTGGCAAGAGAGGTTAATACTCATCTACCTAGACACTTGCTGTCCCGAGTCCTATCAACAATCTCCGGCCTCACGGGGCTTGTAGGGAGACTCTAAGCGCGTCCGCAGTCCGTGGAGAAGTGTTTAGCTACTGTCGATGTCGTCGATACTATGGAGTCTACGTTCGAGGAAGTTCTCTGGTGAGAGTATTCCCTAAGTCACAACTGGTCTGTCTTCTTACCCTGCCTCCACCGGACTCGTAAGGAGTGGCAGATACGGTGAAGAAACAGATGGTGTCGGCCTCCGGCGTTAGTACCGATGTTCAGGGCGCCACATGAGGTGAATGAGTGGGTGTCTCATAGGTATCTGCTCAGACAACTCTAATTTAGTTATTTACGCTGTTATTTTTATACTAATTATTACAATTATTATTATTATTATTATTATTATTATTATTATTATTATTATTATTATTATTATTATTATTAAAATTATTTTTATTATTGTTGTTGTCATTATTATTACAATAATTATTTTTGTTATTATTATTATTATTATTATTATTATTATTAAAATTATTATTATTATTAATGTTGTCATTATTATTACTATTATTATTTTTGTTATTATTATTATCATTATTAATATTATTATTATTATTATTATTATTATTATTATTATTATTAGTAGTAGTAGTAGTAGTAGTAGTAGTAGTAGTAGTAGTAGTAGTAGTAGTAGTTTTATTATCACTACTGACTAATAATTAATCATAGAAAGTGATAATAAATATTTTTAAAATATAAGAATTTAATTAATATTAATAAAAACAATAATGGCAACATTAGTTATAATAATAATGATGATCAATATGTTTAATATTAAAATAATTAATTTATAGTTTATATTATTATAATTAGCTGTTATTATTATTATTAGTAGTAGTAGTCGTAGTAGTAGTAGTCGTAGTAGTAGTAGTCGTAGTAGTGCTATTACTATTTTTGTTATTTATATTGTTTATTATTATTGCTATTATTATTAAAAATATTATTATTTTTTGTTATTGTTGTTATTGCTGTGATTTTTTTAGATATTATAAATGACATTGTTTAGCTTATTGTATTTTACAAAGGCATTATTATTATTTTAATAATAGTATCAATATTATTATTATTATTATTATTATTATTATTATTATTATTATTATTATTATTATTATTATTATTATTGCTGTTGTTATTATTGTCAATATTAGTCTTGATATATGATCAAAATATATACAAGTGAGAGAGAGCACTTTACACAGGCAGGTTATTTCCAGTTATTTAAATTACTTTCATGTCTGAACGTTCTAAGCCGAAACGAAAATGGACCATTAGGTCTCCTAGGGTACGCCAGGGCAGGTTAGGTTGAGTAAGAATACTCAAAAAATACAAGTAACAATGCCTTAGCTGGAACAATTCTGTGAAAAAACTCTCAGTATGTAAAAAAAAAATAGTTTCACTGATGTATCTATCCATCCATGACCATTATCAAGTCACATTAATTGTGTGATCGGATAACGGTCCAGGATGAAACGAAATGTGTATAGTTTCCTCCCATAGCGGGGGTCACTTGAGAATCACAATATATATATATATATGTATATATGTATATATATATATATATATATATATATGTGGATATATATATATGTGGATTAAAGTAAAGGTTGGATGCGAGAAGTGGGTCATAATAAGCGTGTATGCACCTGGAGAAGAGAGGAATGCAGAGGAGAGAGAGAGATTTTGGGAGATGTTAAGTGAATGTATAGGAGCCTTTGAACCAAGTGAGAGAGTAATTGTGGTAGGGGACTTGAATGCTAAAGTAGGAGAAACTTTTAGAGAGGGTGTGGTAGGTAAGTTTGGGGTGCCAGGTGTAAATGATAATGGGAGCCCTTTGATTGAACTTTGTATAGAAAGGGGTTTAGTTATAGGTAATACATATTTTAAGAAAAAGAGGATAAATAAGTATACACGATATGATGTAGGGCGAAATGACAGTAGTTTGTTGGATTATGTATTGGTAGATAAAAGACTGTTGAGTAGACTTCAGGATGTACATGTTTATAGAGGGGCCACAGATATATCAGATCACTTTCTAGTTGTAGCTACACTGAGAGTAAAAGGTAGATGGGATACAAGGAGAATAGAAGCATCAGGGAAGAGAGAGGTAAAGGTTTATAAACTAAAAGAGGAGGCAGTTAGGGTAAGATATAAACAGCTATTGGAGGATAGATGGGCTAATGAGAGCATAGGCAATGGGGTCGAAGAGGTATGGGGTAGGTTTAAAAATGTAGTGTTAGAGTGTTCAGCAGAAGTTTGTGGTTACAGGAAAGTGGGTGCAGGAGGGAAGAGGAGCGATTGGTGGAATGATGATGTAAAGAGAGTAGTAAGGGAGAAAAAGTTAGCATATGAGAAGTTTTTACAAAGTAGAAGTGATGCAAGGAGGGAAGAGTATATGGAGAAAAAGAGAGAAGTTAAGAGAGTGGTGAAGCAATGTAAAAAGAGAGCAAATGAGAGAGTGGGTGAGATGTTATCAACAAATTTTGTTGAAAATAAGAAAAAGTTTTGGAGTGAGATTAACAAGTTAAGAAAGCCTAGAGAACAAATGGATTTGTCAGTTAAAAATAGGAGAGGAGAGTTATTAAATGGAGAGTTAGAGGTATTGGGAAGATGGAAGGAATATTTTGAGGAATTGTTAAATGTTGATGAAGATAGGGAAGCTGTGATTTCGTGTATAGGGCAAGGAGGAATAACATCTTGTAGGAGTGAGGAAGAGTCAGTTGTGAGTGTGGGGGAAGTTCGTGAGGCAGTAGGTAAAATGAAAGGGGGTAAGGCAGCCGGGATTGATGGGATAAAGATAGAAATGTTAAAAGCAGGTGGGGATATAGTTTTGGAGTGGTTGGTGCAATTATTTAATAAATGTATGGAAGAGGGTAAGGTACCTAGGGATTGGCAGAGAGCATGCATAGTTCCTTTGTATAAAGGCAAAGGGGATAAAAGAGAGTGCAAAAATTATAGGGGGATAAGTCTGTTGAGTGTACCTGGTAAAGTGTATGGTAGAGTTATAATTGAAAGAATTAAGAGTAAGACGGAGAATAGGATAGCAGATGAACAAGGAGGCTTTAGGAAAGGTAGGGGGTGTGTGGACCAGGTGTTTACAGTGAAACATATAAGTGAACAGTATTTAGATAAGGCTAAAGAGGTCTTTGTGGCATTTATGGATTTGGAAAAGGCGTATGACAGGGTGGATAGGGGGGCAATGTGGCAGATGTTGCAAGTGTATGGTGTAGGAGGTAGGTTACTGAAAGCAGTGAAGAGTTTTTACGAGGATAGTGAGGCTCAAGTTAGAGTATGTAGGAAAGAGGGGAATTTTTTCCCAGTAAAAGTAGGCCTTAGACAAGGATGTGTGATGTCACCGTGGTTGTTTAATATATTTATAGATGGGGTTGTAAGAGAAGTAAATGCGAGGGTCTTGGCAAGAGGCGTGGAGTTAAAAGATAAAGAATCACACACAAAGTGGGAGTTGTCACAGCTGCTCTTTGCTGATGACACTGTGCTCTTGGGAGATTCTGAAGAGAAGTTGCAGAGATTGGTGGATGAATTTGGTAGGGTGTGCAAAAGAAGAAAATTAAAGGTGAATACAGGAAAGAGTAAGGTTATGAGGATAACAAAAAGATTAGGTGATGAAAGATTGAATATCAGATTGGAGGGAGAGAGTATGGAGGAGGTGAACGTATTCAGATATTTGGGAGTGGACGTGTCAGCGGATGGGTCTATGAAAGATGAGGTGAATCATAGAATTGATGAGGGAAAAAGAGTGAGTGGTGCACTTAGGAGTCTGTGGAGACAAAGAACTTTGTCCTTGGAGGCAAAGAGGGGAATGTATGAGAGTATAGTTTTACCAACGCTC
>NC_091292.1:35495952-35500952 GCF_038502225.1 Cherax quadricarinatus
GCAAGTTCTGCCTATTCGGCACGACATATATATATATATATATATATATATATATATATATATATATATATATATATATATATATATATATATATATATATATATATATATATATATATATATATAAGAAACAGATGATTGCTGATGTTATAAATGAAAAGAAGTTGGATGTCCTGGCCCTAAGCGAAACAAAGCTGAAGGGGGTAGAAGAGTTTCAGTGGGGGGGAATAAATAGGATTAAATCTGGAGTATCTGAGAGAGTTAGAGCAAAGGAAGGGGTAGCAGTAATGTTAAATGATCAGTTATGGAAGGAGAAAAGAGAATATGAATGTGTAAATTCAAGAATTATGTGGATTAAAGTAAAGGTTGGATGCGAGAAGTGGGTCATAATAAGCGTGTATGCACCTGGAGAAGAGAGGAATGCAGAGGAGAGAGAGAGATTTTGGGAGATGTTAAGTGAATGTATAGGAGCCTTTGAACCAAGTGAGAGAGTAATTGTGGTAGGGGACCTGAATGCTAAAGTAGGAGAAACTTTTAGAGAGGGTGTGGTAGGTAAGTTTGGGGTGCCAGGTGTAAATGATAATGGGAGCCCTTTGATTGAACTTTGTATAGAAAGAGGTTTAGTTATAGGTAATACATATTTTAAGAAAAAGAGGATAAATAAGTATACAAGATATGATGTAGGGCGAAATGACAGTAGTTTGTTGGATTATGTATTGGTAGATAAAAGACTGTTGAGTAGACTTCAGGATGTACATGTTTATAGAGGGGCCACAGATATATCAGATCACTTTCTAGTTGTAGCTACACTGAGAGTAAAAGGTAGATGGGATACAAGGAGAATAGAAGCATCAGGGAAGAGAGAGGTGAAGGTTTATAAACTAAAAGAGGAGGCAGTTAGGGTAAGATATAAACAGCTATTGGAGGATAGATGGGCTAATGAGAGCATAGGCAATGGGGTCGAAGATGTATGGGGTAGGTTTAAAAATGTAGTGTTAGAGTGTTCAGCAGAAGTTTGTGGTTACAGGAAAGTGGGTGCAGGAGGGAAGAGGAGCGATTGGTGGAATGATGATGTAAAGAGAGTAGTAAGGGAGAAAAAGTTAGCATATGAGAAGTTTTTACAAAGTAGAAGTGATGCAAGGAGGGAAGAGTATATGGAGAAAAAGAGAGAGGTTAAGAGAGTGGTGAAGCAATGTAAAAAGAGAGCAAATGAGAGAGTGGGTGAGATGTTATCAACAAATTTTGTTGAAAATAAGAAAAAGTTTTGGAGTGAGATTAACAAGTTAAGAAAGCCTAGAGAACAAATGGATTTGTCAGTTAAAAATAGGAGAGGAGAGTTATTAAATGGAGAGTTAGAGGTATTGGGAAGATGGAGGGAATATTTTGAGGAATTGTTAAATGTTGATGAAGATAGGGAAGCTGTGATTTCGTGTATAGGGCAAGGAGGAATAACATCTTGTAGGAGTGAGGAAGAGCCAGTTGTGAGTGTGGGGGAAGTTCGTGAGGCAGTAGGTAAAATGAAAGGGGGTAAGGCAGCCGGGATTGATGGGATAAAGATAGAAATGTTAAAAGCAGGTGGGGATATAGTTTTGGAGTGGTTGGTGCAATTATTTAATAAATGTATGGAAGAGGGTAAGATACCTAGGGATTGGCAGAGAGCATGCATAGTTCCTTTGTATAAAGGCAAAGGGGATAAAAGAGAGTGCAAAAATTATAGGGGGATAAGTCTGTTGAGTACACCTGGTAAAGTGTATGGTAGAGTTATAATTGAAAGAATTAAGAGTAAGACGGAGAATAGGATAGCAGATGAACAAGGAGGCTTTAGGAAAGGTAGGGGGTGTGTGGACCAGGTGTTTACAGTGAAACATGTAAGTGAACAGTATTTAGATAAGGCTAAAGAGGTCTTTGTGGCATTTATGGATTTGGAAAAGGCGTATGACAGGGTGGATAGGGGGGCAATGTGGCAGATGTTGCAAGTGTATGGTGTAGGAGGTAGGTTACTGAAAGCAGTGAAGAGTTTTTACGAGGATAGTGAGGCTCAAGTTAGAGTATGTAGGAAAGAGGGAAATTTTTTCCCAGTAAAAGTAGGCCTTAGACAAGGATGTGTAATGTCACTGTGGTTGTTTAATATATTTATAGATGGGGTTGTAAGAGAAGTAAATGCCAGGGTCTTGGCAAGAGGCGTGGAGTTAAAAGATAAAGAATCACACACAAAGTGGGAGTTGTCACAGCTGCTCTTTGCTGATGACACTGTGCTCTTGTGAGATTCTGAAGAGAAGTTGCAGAGGTTGGTGGATGAATTTGGTAGGGTGTGCAAAAGAAGAAAATTAAAGGTGAATACGGGAAAGAGTAAGGTTATGAGGATAACAAAAAGATTAGGTGATGAAAGATTGGATATCAGATTGGAGGGAGAGAGTATGGAGGAGGTGAACGTATTCAGATATTTGGGAGTGGACGTGTCAGCGGATGGGTCTTTGAAAGATGAGGCGAATCATAGAATTGATGAGGGAAAAAGAGTGAGTGGTGCACTTAGGAGTCTGTGGAGACAAAGAACTTTGTCCTTGGAGGCAAAGAGGGGAATGTATGAGAGTATAGTTTTACCAACGCTCTTATATGGGTGTGAAGCATGGGTGATGAATGTTGCAGCGAGGAGAAGGCTGGAGGCAGTGGAGATGTCATGTCTGAGGGGAATGTGTGGTGTGAATATAATGCAGAGAATTCGTAGTTTGGAAGTTAGGAGAAGGCGCGGGATTACCAAAACTGTTGACCAGAGGGCTGAGGAAGGGTTGTTGAGGTGGTTCGGATATGTAGAGAGAATGGAGCGAAACAGAATGACTTCAAGAGTGTATCAGTCTGTAGTGGAAGGAAGGCGGGGTAGGGGTCGGCCTAGGAAAGGTTGGAGGGAGGGGGTAAAGGAGGTTTTGTGTGCGAGGGGGCTTGGACTTCCAGCAGGCATGCATGAGCGTGTTTGATAGGAGTGAATGGAGACAAATGGTTTTTAATACTTGACGTGCTGTTGGAGTGTGAGCAAAGTAACATTTATGAAGGGGTTCAGGGAAACCGGCAGGCCGGACTTGAGTCCTGGAGATGGGAAGTACAGTGCCTGCACTCTGAAGGAGGGGTGGTAATGTTGCAGTTTAAAAACTGTAGTGTAAAGCACCCTTCTGGCAAGACAGTGATGGAGTGAATGATGGTGAAAGTTTTTCTTTTTCGGGCCTCCCTGCCTTGGTGGGAATCGGCCAGTGTGATAATAAAAAAAATAATATGTATATATATATATATATATATATATATATATATATATATATATATATATATATATATATATATATATATATATATATATATGTATATATATATATATATATATATATGTATATATATATATATATATACATACATATATATATATATATATATATATATATATATATATATATATATATATATATATATATATATATATATATATTTCATATATATAATATATATATATATATATATATATATATATATATATATATATATATATATATATATATATATATATATATATATATATATATATATATATATATATATATATTAATGAAACCACGAAACAAGTGATAGACAGAAGAGAAACAATACAGTAGGATAGATGCGTATTTTGTGCTGCACACATGGTCGTCATCAGCAGATAAATTGGATCTCCAAGCCATAATATGCAGTTCTCTTAATGTGTTATTTCTTTTATATTTTCGTTAGTAGAGAGAGTCAGAGAGAGAGAGAGAGATAGAGAAAGAGAGAGAGAGAGTGAGAGAGAGAGAGTGAGAGAGAGAGTGAGAGAGAGAGAGAAAGAGAGAGAGAGACAGAGAGAGAGACAGAGAGAGAGACAGAGAGAGAGACAGAGAGAGAGACAGAGAGAGAGAGAGATAGAGAGAAAGAGAGAGAAAGCAAATTGTCACGCGGAGCATAAAAACGATCATAGACGCTAGTTGCAAAACCGGGTCCCGTGTCTGTTTTTTTCCCTCTCCGGAGTCAAACTTCCTCTGGACAAACTTACATTATCAGCCTCCCAGGGGGCGTATATTGCTGGCTTCCTATAGATTAAGTTTAGTGCTTCCGCTGATACCTTTTTTTTTCTGATGAGGATGGTGGGGTTGTGGTAGTGAGGGGGAGGGTTGTGTGGGGTTTGGTTGTTGTGAGACTCGTGTGGGGTATATTAGAGGAGGATGTTTATGGACAGGTCGAGGAACGTCGTATGACAGAAAAAGAAGAAAACTTATGCTCAGGATGGCAGACGAGCGGTGCTTTGGAATTTATTCTCCGCGTACACACTTACCGTCCGTTTGGAAACCAAAACTGGGATTAATAATAATAATAATAATAATAATAATAATAATAATAATAATAATAATAATAATAATAATAATAATAATAATAACTTTATTTCTACAAGTACATGTGTAATATATAATGGCCTAGCTGACATCCATGACATACTAGTATACAGAAAGCCCCTTGTCATGCAGAGCATTTCGGGCAAATTACGTCAGTTTTGTCCCAAGATGCGACCCACACCAGTCTACTGACACCTAGGTACCCATTTTACTGATGGGTGAACATGGACAGCAGGTGTAATGAAACACACCCATTGTACCCACCCTTGCTTGGAATCGAACCCGGACCCTCAGCGTGTGAAGCGAAAGCTTTGCCTACCAGATCACGAGCCATCACTGGCTCCATCACATGCTAGTGTTTGTTGAACGCCGAGTGTTTGACTGAACGCCGAGTTCTCGAGTTATGAATTAAAATCTTGGATTTAGGAAATTTTTTCACCAGCTACCACTTTTGGTATCTCCGAAAGCATACGCGTTCGGAGATACCAAATACAAAACTATATGTGCTTCTATGGAGAGAGGTATCCCTGCACCCTGGAAGGCAGACCCTTCAATCTCACTGCATGTAGTAGGAAGAACACAGTACAGCATCCGTTACTAATGCAGTAATATGTCACC
>NC_091292.1:35505952-35515952 GCF_038502225.1 Cherax quadricarinatus
TGCTGATTCCGTTCCATTGAGGACTACACTTAGAGATCTACCATAGAAGGTAATCACTGAGGAGACATAGCGTAGAGCCTGCAATTCCCAGTGCTTGAAGTTTTGCTAAGAGGCCCTGGTGCCACACCCGGTCGAAAGCGCCAGCAATGTCCAGTGCTACCACACAGCTGACTTTGGATTCATCCAGTGACTGGTGCCACTTAGTGGAGAGGTTTAACAACAGATCAGCAGCAGAGTAACCTTTCCTGAAGCCATATTGACGATCACAAAGTAGTGAGTGGTAGTCAAAAAAAATCTGTCATTTGTCTTGAGATTATTGTCTCAAGGATCTTACCAGTGATTGACAGGGTGACACTGGTCTGTAGTTGCTGATTTCTGCTCTGCTCTTCTTTTTGTGAACAGGGACTACATTTGCCTCTTTCCATGGAGGGCCATTTGCACTGTACTAGGCAGTGCTGAAAGATGCGAGTTAGAGGTGCTGCTAGCTGGTCTGCACATCATCTCAACAATCTTAGGCTCAACTTGTCTGGGCCCACAGCCTTTTCTTGGTCAAGTGATTTAAGAAGGAAATGCACCTCCTCCTGCCTTATTGTCACCTGACAGGTTTTGATACAGTTCTAGCAGCTAGCCAAGGAGGGTCCCTTGCTGGATCAGGAACTTGCATTTTGGTAGCAAAGTGTTCAGCAAAGAGGTCCGCTTTCTCTTGACTACTAGTAGAGGTGGTCCCATCCTGTCGATTTAGAGGTGGAATAAGTTCATCAGGCAGATAACCTTGTCTGTCCTTGACCAGGGACCACCAGGTTTTGGAGCCTACCCTACCTGATGCTAACTTTCTCTCTCTCTCTCTCTCTCTCTCTCTCTCTCTCTCTCTCTCTCTCTCTCTCTCTCTCTCTCTCTCTCTCTCTCTCTCTCTCTATCTCTGTCTCTCTCTCTCTACACAGGGTTTGACAAGGTTAAGGATCCCTAGCTTTATTGACAGCTATTTACAGGTTAAGGATTCCTAACTTTATTGGCAAGCTAAGAGGCTATTACCTACATCAGCTCATTTGAAAGCATTTTTGTTATGAGACATACAAGTAGGGAACAGGATGAAGTTGGAGAACCATCTGTGGGCCAGCATTTTCATTTGATCAACTGACGTTATCTCGTTGACATCATTATGCTGTACGAATGTGTTCCATACTCGAGTCATCCTGGGTATGTATGATCTCAGATGGGAGTGATGTTCTGGAGAAGGGTACAGCCAGAGTGAAGTTGCTGCTTTCTGCCCGTCTTGTGGCATAAAAGCTTGTTTCACGCTGTCCTCGAAGTGGATCCAAGTGTGGTATTTTGACAATATTGGCCTTGTACATAACAGTAAGGCCACCCACATCCCTCCTATGTTGAAGGCTCTGCTGAAATGACAGATCTATCCAGGATGGGTCCAGGCGAGAGATGAGACGTCTTGCTCTGTTCTCTACTCTGTCAAGCAGTCGCAGATGAGAGGGGGCAGGCAAACCAAGAAAGTGGAGCATACTCAAGGTGTGAGCGTACTTGTGCCTCGTACAGGATCTTGCAACCCCTACTGTCAAGCAGATGCGAGATACGGCGAAGTGCTGTAAGCTTCCTGGCTGCCTTGTTTGCAAGATTTACAACATGGTTCTTCATGGTTAGTTTGGAGTCAAATTTCACCCCAAGGATATCAACTTCTTCTCCAGGTGCCAACATCGTCCCATTCATCCTTACTACTGCGCCAGCATTACCATCATGGTGCCTAGAGACGAACATCATTTGCGTTTTTTCAGGTGCAAATGTTACTTGCCATCTATTTCCCCAAGCTGATATAGGCTCTCAGCTGGTGATTGATGTAGCTTAGAGCAGCTGGCATTTCTTCTCTTGGATAAGTGAATGTCAGTGTACAGTCGTCTGCATATGCATGTGATTCTGGGATGAGATGAAGAAGGTCGTTGAAGTAGACATTCCATAACAGTGGACCCAGCACACTTCCTTGTGGAACGCTTGCCCCAATAGGATGCCTTGCTGATTCCGTTCCATTGGGGAGATACACTTAGAGATCTACCATGAAGGTAATCACTGAGGAGACATAGCGTAGAGCCTGCAATTCCCAGTGCTTGAAGTTTTGCTAAGAGGCCCTGGTGCCACACCCGGTCGAAAGCGCCAGCAATGTCCAGTGCTACCACACAGCTGACTTTGGATTCATCCAGTGACTGGTGCCACTTAGTGGAGGAGGTTTAACAACAGATCAGCAGCAGAGTAACCTTTCCTGAAGCCATATTGACGATCACAAAGTAGTGAGTGGTAGTCAAAAAAATCTGTCATTTGTCTTGAGATTATTGTCTCAAGGATCTTACCAGTGATTGACAGGAGGGTGACACTGGTCTGTAGTTGCTGATTTCTGCTCTGCTCTTCTTTTTTGTGAACAGGGACTACATTTGCCTCTTTCCATGGAGAGGGCCATTTACACTGTACTAGGCAGTGCTGAAAGATGCGAGTTAGAGTGCTGCTAGCTGGTCTGCACATCTTCTCAACAATCTTGGGCTCAACTTGTCTGGGCCCACAGCCTTTTCTTGGTCAAGTGATTTAAGAAGGAAATGCACCTCCTCCTGCCTTATTGTCACCACTGACAGTTTTGACACAGTTCTTGCAGCTAGCCAAGGAGGGTCCCTTGCTGGATCAGGAACTTGCATTTTGGTAGCAAAGTGTTCAGCAAAGAGGTCCGCCTTCTCTTGACTACTAGTAGAGGTGGTCCCATCCTGTCGATTTAGAGGTGGAATAAGTTCATCAGGCAGATAACCTTGTCTGTCCTTGACCAGGGACCACCAGGTTTTGGAGCCTACCCTACCTGATGCTAACTTTCTTTTAGTGTCCACCTCCCATTTAGTAATGGCCCACTTTTGAACATCACCCATATGCCTACAGGCTTGCATGTGCAAGTTCCTGTTATAGGTGGTAGGATGTCTCTTATACCTTCGCCATGCTTTGTACTTAGCAGTGCAGCCTCTCTACAACGAAAGCCAAACCAAGGCTGATCTGTAGGCTTTGTCACATATTGCCGGTGAGGAATGTGTTCTTGTTGCAGATTAAGGATGTGTCCAGTGAAGGCTTTCACTTGGTTGTCAACATCCCCCTGGAGAAGAGCATTCCAGTCGGTGGTGGCGAGCTCAGAGCAAAGGGCTGGCCAATTACCTCTTTCCCATAGCCAGGTTGTGCGTGTGGACTCCTCACCTCGTTCTGTTGGGATCTTAAGTGTGGTAAAAACAGCCTTGTGGTCAGACGATCCAACGTAGCCGAGGGGTTGACAAGTGACTATGCCTTCTGCCAGATCACTCACTACTGGGTCAAGGGAGGAGCCAGAGATATGGAGTAGGAAATCAACAAAGTTTCTCATGTCAAACACTGCAAGAAGGTCATCAAAGTCCCTCTGTATAAGGTGCTGGTTGAGGTCACCAACAATTATAATATGTTGACAGTTGTGTTGTAGCAGAGGGAGTCAATATTTTCCATTAGGAAGTTGATAGGGTCTGCATGTTGCCACTGAGGTCTGTACATTGCACATGCTAGTACAGAGGTACTAGTGTTTATACAGAGCTTGAAGAACATCATTTCAAGATGTGTGGGGTGGCAACATCTATGTGCTGGGCATGAACACTTTTAGAAGAAGCACAGCAACACCACCTCCTTGCCCTTGCCTGTCTCTTCTCATCCATGAGGTGTAGCCAGCAATTCTTGCAAAATTTTCTGGAGTCCTGTCATCCAAAAATGTTTCAACAACAGCTATCATGTCGGGACGTCGAGTGTTCACAAAGCTATGTGTGAGCTCTCCAACATTAGTAATGAAACCTCTAATGTTGGCCGACAGGATGCTGATAGACTGGCTCCTCATGATGAAGTGGTCAGCTTGAGGTGGTGGGTGTGTAGGGAATGTAGGGTGCCTGCCCTTGAGAGAGGTAGGGTACTGAGGCAGCTGCAGGGATGTAGGTCTGTGGTCTTGTATAAGGCCCAATCCCACCTGATGGGCTGGGATAGGAGTAGCTAAGTGGGTGACGTGTGAGAGTGTTTACCAATTCAGAGATCCTGCTGGTTTGTTCTGAGAACAGGTCTCTAAACAGGTGGCCCTGTCTGTCAAGTTCCTTTTTCTTCCGACACTGGTCCTCCTTATGTCCTTTCTTGTAGCAGTAGTTACACCTGGTATCTCGCAGGCAGTTGTTGGCAGAGTGCCCCTTCCGGTGACAGCGAGAGCACAGCCTAGGTGCCTGGGAGGGTGGACTAGGATTTGTTGTACCTCCTGTGTTTCTTTCGCAGATTTGTCCTCGGATTCTGCCGCTGGAACTGTGTTAGTGGAGGGTGAGACGGCTGTAGATGTCTTCCTCCACCACCGTCCTCCTCCACGTCCTCTACCCCGCCCTCTACCAGTTCTGACAGATGTGTCCCTGCTGTTCGTACTTCGGCGTAGCAGGTGATCAGGTGCAGTGATAGTTCCCAGATCACTAACTGCACCGTTCTCTGGTGGAGAAACTCCTGGCTCAGAGCTTGCTGTCGAAGCACTACTACCAGATTCTAGAATAGTATCGGCAGGTGTGCTGACAGGTGTAGGATCAGGGATGGTATGTGCACTGTCAAGTAGACTGGCAGTGGCTGAAGCAGAGATGTCAGGTGTAGGAGAATTAACAGATCCAAGGCTTCCCACGTTGCTGGGAAGAGGATTTGTTCCTCTGTGGTGGTCAGAGGAATTGTGTTAGAATTCCCAAAGGTAGTGTTTTGAACTCTGTCAGTCTGTGGGACCTTAGCGATGACAGAATTCCACCAGATGTTTACCCTGAGTTAAGCTCAGTGTGGGACTTCCAGTCTTTGTCAATAGTGTCACCATCAGCTGAGCAACTTGCGTCACTTGATGTAGGCTTGCACTGGCCTTCTACAATAGCTTGTAGGTTATCTAATGATTTGAGGAGCTCATGAAGTGCTTCCCTGTGATGGATTATCTTAGCTCTCTCTCTCTCTCTCTCTCTCTCTCTCTCTCTCTCTCTCTCTCTCTCTCTCTCTCTCTCTCTCTGTCTCTCTCTCTCTCTCTCTCTCTCTCTCTCTCTACTCTCTCTCTCTCTCTCTATCTCTCTCTCTCTCTCTACACAGGGTTTGACAAGGTTAAGGATCCTAGCTTTATTGACAGCTATTTACAGGTTAAGGATTCCTAACTTTATTGGCAAGCTAGGCTATTACCTACATCAGCTCATTTGAAAGCATTTTTGTTATGAGACATACAAGTAGGGAACAGGATGAAGTTGGAGCCATCTGTGGGCCAGCATTTTCATTTGATCAACTGACGTTATCTCGTTGACATCATTATGCTGTACGAATGTGTTCCATACTCGAGTCATCCTGGGTATGTATGATCTCAGATGGAGTGATGTTCTGGAGAAGGGTACAGCCAGAGTGAAGTTGCTGCTTTCTGCCCGTCTTGTGGCATAAAAGCTTGTTTCACGCTGTCCTCGAAGTGGATCCAAGTGTGGTATTTTGACAATATTGGCCTTGTACATAACAGTAAGGCCACCCACATCCCTCCTATGTTGAAGGCTCTGCTGAAATGACAGATCTATCCAGGATGGGTCCAGGCGAGAGATGAGACGTCTTGCTCTGTTCTCTACTCTGTCAAGCAGTCGCAGATGAGAGGGGGGCAGGCAAACCAAGAAAGTGGAGCATACTCAAGGATCTTGCAACCCCTACTGTCAAGCAGATGCGAGATACGGCGAAGTGCTGTAAGCTTCCTGGCTGCCTTGTTTGCAAGATTTACAACATGGTTCTTCATGGTTAGTTTGGAGTCAAATTTCACCCCAAGGATATCAACTTCTTCTCCAGGTGCCAACATCGTCCCATTCATCCTTACTACTGCGCCAGCATTACCATCATGGTGCCTAGAGACGAACATCATTTGCGTTTTTTCAGGTGCAAATGTTACTTGCCATCTATTTCCCCAAGCTGATATAGCTCTCAGCTGGTGATTGATGTAGCTTAGAGCAGCTGGCATTTCTTCTCTTGGATAAGTGAATGTCAGTGTACAGTCGTCTGCATATGCATGTGATTCTGGGATGAGATGAAGAAGGTCGTTGAAGTAGACATTCCATAACAGTGGACCCAGCACACTTCCTTGTGGAACGCTTGCCCCAATAGGATGCCTTGCTGATTCCGTTCCATTGAGGACTACACTTAGAGATCTACCATGAAGGTAATCACTGAGGAGACATAGCGTAGAGCCTGCAATTCCCAGTGCTTGAAGTTTTGCTAAGAGGCCCTGGTGCCACACCCGGTCAGCGCCAGCAATGTCCAGTGCTACCACACAGCTGACTTTGGATTCATCCAGTGACTGGTGCCACTTAGTGGAGGTTTAACAACAGATCAGCAGCAGAAGTAACCTTTCCTGAAGCCATATTGACGATCACAAAGTAGTGAGTGGTAGTCAAAAAAATCTGTCATTTGTCTTGAGATTATTGTCTCAAGGATCTTACCAGTGATTGACAGGAGTGACACTGGTCTGTAGTTGCTGATTTCTGCTCTGCTCTTCTTTTTGTGAACAGGGACTACATTTGCCTCTTTCCATGGAGAGGGCCATTTACACTGTACTAGGCAGTGCTGAAAGATGCGAGTTAGAGGTGCTGCTAGCTGGTCTGCACATCTTCTCAACAATCTTGGGCTCAACTTGTCTGGGCCCACAGCCTTTTCTTGGTCAAGTGATTTAAGAAGGAAATGCACCTCCTCCTGCCTTATTGTCACCACTGACAGTTTTGACACAGTTCTTGCAGCTAGCCAAGGAGGGTCCCTTGCTGGATCAGGAACTTGCATTTTGGTAGCAAAGTGTTCAGCAAAGAGGTCCGCCTTCTCTTGACTACTAGTAGAGGTGGTCCCATCCTGTCGATTTAGAGGTGGAATAAGTTCATCAGGCAGATAACCTTGTCTGTCCTTGACCAGGGACCACCAGGTTTTGGAGCCTACCCTACCTGATGCTAACTTTCTTTTAGTGTCCACCTCCCATTTAGTAATGGCCCTACTTTTGAACATCACCCATATGCCTACAGGCTTGCATGTGCAAGTTCCTGTTATAGGTGGTAGGATGTCTCTTATACCTTCGCCATGCTTTGTACTTAGCAGTAGCAGCCTCTCTACAACGAAAGCCAAACCAAGGCTGATCTGTAGGCTTTGTCACATATTGCCGGTGAGGAATGTGTTCTTGTTGCAGATTAAGGATGTGTCCAGTGAAGGCTTTCACTTGGTTGTCAACATCCCCCTGGAGAAGAGCATTCCAGTCGGTGGTGGCGAGCTCAGAGCAAAGGGCTGGCCAATTACCTCTTTCCCATAGCCAGGTTGTGCGTGTGGACTCCTCACCTCGTTCTGTTGGGATCTTAAGTGTGGTAAAAACAGCCTTGTGGTCAGACGATCCAACGTAGCCGAGGGGTTGACAAGTGACTATGCCTTCTGCCAGATCACTCACTACTGGGTCAAGGGAGGAGCCAGAGAAATCAACAAAGTTTCTCATGTCAAACACTGCAAGAAGGTCATCAAAGTCCCTCTGTATAAGGTGCTGGTTGAGGTCACCAACAATTATAATATGTTGACAATTGTGTTGTAGCAGAAGGGAGTCAATATTTTCCATTAGGAAGTTGATAGGGTCTGCATGTTGCCACTGAGGTCTGTACATTGCACATGCTAGTACAGAGGTACTAGTGTTTATACAGAGCTTGAAGAACATCATTTCAAGATGTGTAGGGGTGGCAACATCTATGTGCTGGGCATGAACACTTTTAGAGAAGCACAGCAACACCACCTCCTTGCCCTTGCCTGCCTCTCTTCTCATCCATGAGGTGTAGCCAGCAATTCTTGCAAAATTTTCTGGAGTCCTGTCATCCAAAAAATGTTTCAACAACAGCTATCATGTCGGGACGTCGAGTGTTCACAAAGCTATGTGAGCTCTCCAACATTAGTAATGAAACCTCTAATGTTGGCCGACAGGATGCTGATAGACTGGCTCCTCATGATGAAGTGGTCAGCTTGAGGTGGTGGGTGTGTAGGGAAGGGTGTAAGGTGCCTGCCCTTGAGAGAGGTAGGGTACTGAGGCAGCTGCAGGGATGTAGGTCTGTGGTCTTATATAAGGCCCAATCCCACCTGATGGGCTGGGATAGAGTAGCTAAGTGGGTGACGTGAGAGTGTTTACCAATTCAGAGATCCTGCTGGTTTGTTCTGAGAACAGGTCTCTAAACAGGTGGCCCTGTCTGTCAAGTTCCTTTTTCTTCCGACACTGGTCCTCCTTATGTCCTTTCTTGTAGCAGTAGTTACACCTGGTATCTCGCAGGCAGTTGTTGGCAGAGTGCCTTCCGGTGACAGCGAGAGCACAGCCTAGGTGCCTGGGAGGGTGGACTAGGATTTGTTGTACCTCCTGTGTTTCGCAGATTTGTCCTCGGATTCTGCCGCTGGAACTGTGTTAGTGGAGGGTGAGACGGCTGTAGATGTCTTCCTCCACCACGTCCTCCTCCACGTCCTCTACCCCGCCCTCTACCAGTTCTGACAGATGTGTCCCTGCTGTTCGTACTTCGGCGTAGCAGGTGATCAGGTGCAGTGATAGTTCCCAGATCACTAACTGCACCGTTCTCTGGTGGAGAAACTCCTGGCTCAGAGCTTGCTGTCGAAGCACTACTACCAGATTCTAGAATAGTATCGGCAGGTGTGCTGACAGGTGTAGGATCAGGGATGGTATGTGCACTGTCAAGTAGACTGGCAGTGGCTGAAGCAGAGATGTCAGGTGTAGGAGAATTAACAGATCCAAGGCTTCCCACGTTGCTGGGAAGAGGATTTGTTCCCTCTGTGGTGGTCAGAGGAATTGTGTTAGAATTCCCAAAGGTAGTGTTTTGAACTCTGTCAGTCTGTGGGACCTTAGCGATGACAGAATTCCACCAGATGTTTACCCCTGAGTTAAGCTCAGTGTGGGACTTCCAGTCTTTGTCAATAGTGTCACCATCAGCTGAGCAACTTGCGTCACTTGATGTAGGCTTGCACTGGCCTTCTACAATAGCTTGTAGGTTATCTAATGATTTGAGGAGCTCATGAAGTGCTTCCCTGTGATGGATTATCTTAGCTCTCTCTCTCTCTCTCTCTCTCTCTCTCTCTCTCTCTCTCTCTCTCTCTCTCTCTATCTCTCTCTCTCTCTCTCTCTCTCTCTCTCTCTCTCTCTCTCTCTCTCTCTCTCTCTCTCTCTCTCTCTCTCTCTATCTCTCTCTCTCTCTCTCTCTCTCTCTACACAGGGTTTGACAAGGTTAAGGATCCTAGCTTTATTGACAGCTATTTACAGGTTAAGGATTCCTAACTTTATTGGCGAAGCTAAGGCTATTACCTACATCAGCTCATTTGAAAGCATTTTTGTTATGAGACATACAAGTAGGGAACAGGATGAAGTTGGAGCCATCTGTGGGCCAGCATTTTCATTTGATCAACTGACGTTATCTCGTTGACATCATTATGCTGTACGAATGTTGTTCCATACTCGAGTCATCCTGGGTATGTATGATCTCAGATGGAGTGATGTTCTGGAGAAGGGTACAGCCAGAGTGAAGTTGCTGCTTTCTGCCCGTCTTGTGGCATAAAAGCTTGTTTCACTTTGTCCTCGAAGTGGATCAAGTGTGGTATTTTGACAATATTGGCCTTGTACATAACAGTAAGGCCACCCACATCCCTCCTATGTTGAAGGCTCTGCTGAAATGACAGATCTATCCAGGATGGGTCCAGGCGAGAGATGAGACGTCTTGCTCTGTTCTCTACTCTGTCAAGCAGTCGCAGATGAGAGGGGGCAGGCAAACCAAGAAAGTGGAGCATACTCAAGGTGTGAGCGTACTTGTGCCTCGTACAGGATCTTGCAACCCCTACTGTCAAGCAGATGCGAGATACGGCGAAGTGCTGTAAGCTTCCTGGCTGCCTTGTTTGCAAGATTTACAACATGGTTCTTCATGGTTAGTTTGGAGTCAAA
>NC_091292.1:35520952-35538452 GCF_038502225.1 Cherax quadricarinatus
TAGGCTTTGTCACATATTGCCGGTGAGGAATGTGTTCTTGTTGCCAGATTAAGGATGTGTCCAGTGAAGGCTTTCACCCTTGGTTGTCAACATCCCCCTGGAGAAGAGCATTCCAGTCGGTGGTGGCGAGCTCAGAGCAAAGGGCTGGCCAATTACCTCTTTCCCATAGCCAGGTTGTGCGTGTGGACTCCTCACCTCGTTCTGTTGGGATCTTAAGTGTGGTAAAAACAGCCTTGTGGTCAGACGATCCAACGTAGCCGAGGGGTTGACAAGTGACTATGCCTTCTGCCAGATCACTCACTACTGGGTCAAGGGAGGAGCCAGAGATATGAGTAGGGAAATCAACAAAGTTTCTCATGTCAAACACTGCAAGAAGGTCATCAAAGTCCCTCTGTATAAGGTGCTGGTTGAGGTCACCAACAATTATAATATGTTGACAGTTGTGTTGTAGCAGAAGGGAGTCAATATTTTCCATTAGGAAGTTGATAGGGTCTGCATGTTGCCACTGAGGTCTGTACATTGCACATGCTAGTACAGAGGTACTAGTGTTTATACAGAGCTTGAAGAACATCATTTCAAGATGTGTAGGGGTGGCAACATCTATGTGCTGGGCATGAACACTTTTAGAGAAGCACACAGCAACACCACCTCCTTGCCCTTGCCTGTCTCTTCTCATCCATGAGGTGTAGCCAGCAATTCTTGCAAAATTTTCTGGAGTCCTGTCATCCAAAATGTTTCAACAACAGCTATCATGTCGGGACGTCGAGTGTTCACAAAGCTATGTGTGAGCTCTCCAACATTAGTAATGAAACCTCTAATGTTGGCCGACAGGATGCTGATAGACTGGCTCCTCATGATGAAGTGGTCAGCTTGAGGTGGTGGGTGTGAGGGAATGTAAGGTGCCTGCCCAGAGGTAGGGTACTGAGGCAGCTGCAGGGATGTAGGTCTGTAGGTCTTGTATAAGGGCCCAATCTCTCTCTCTCTCTCTCTCTCTCTCTCTATTTCTCTCTCTCTATCTATCTTCTCTCTCTCTCTCTCTCTCTCTCTCTCTCTCTCTCTCTCTCTCTCTCTCTCTCTCTCTCTATATCTACTCTCTCTCTCTCTATTTTTTTTTATAATCTCTCTCTCTCTCTCTCTCTCTCTCTCTCTCTCTCTATTCTTTCTCTCTCTCTCTATCTCTCTCTCTCTCTCTCTCTCTCTCTCTCTCTCTCTCTCTCTCTCTCTCTCTCTCTCTCTCTCTCTATCTCTATTTCTCTCTCTCTCTCTCTCTATCTCTCACAGGGTTTGACAAGGTTAAGGATCCCTAGCTTTATTGACAGCTATTTACAGGTTAAGGATTCCTAACTTTATTGGCAAGCTAAGAGCTATTACCTACATCAGCTCATTTGAAAGCATTTTTGTTATGAGACATACAAGTAGGGAACAGGATGAAGTTGGAGCCATCTGTGGGCCAGCATTTTCATTTGATCAACTGACGTTATCTCGTTGACATCATTATGCTGTACGAATGTGTTCCATACTCGAGTCATCCTGGGTATGTATGATCTCAGATGGAGTGATGTTCTGGAGAAGGGTACAGCCAGAGTGAAGTTGCTTGCTTTCTGCCCGTCTTGTGGCATAAAAAGCTTGTTTCACGCTGTCCTCGAAGTGGATCCAAGTGTGGTATTTTGACAATATTGGCCTTGTACATAACAGTAAGGCCTCCCACATCCCTCCTATGTTGAAGGCTCTGCTGAAATGACAGATCTATCCAGGATGGGTCCAGGTGAGAGATGAGACGTCTTGCTCTGTTCTCTACTCTGTCAAGCAGTCACAGATGAGAGGGGGCAGGCAAACCAAGAAAGTGGAGCATACTCAAGGTGTGAGCGTACTTGTGCCTCGTACAGGATCTTGCAACCCCTACTGTCTATCTCTCTCTCTCTCTCTCTCTCTCTCTCTCTCTCTCTCTCTCTCTCTCTCTCTCTCTCTCTCTCTCTCTCTCTCTCTCTCTCTCTCTCTCTCTCTCTCTCTCTCTCTCATCTCTCTCTCTCTCTCTCTCTCTCTCTCTCTCTCTCTCTCTCTCTCTCTCTCTATCTTCTCTCTCTCTCTCTCTCTCTCTCTCTCTCTCTCTCTCTCTCTCTCTCTCTCTCTCTCTCTCTCTCTCTCTACACATGGTTTGACAAGGTTAAGGATCCCTAGCTTTATTGACAAGCTATTTACAGGTTAAGGATTCCTAACTTTATTGACAAGCTAAGAGCTGTTACTACATCAGCTCATTTGAAAGCATTTTTATTGTTATGAGACATACAAGTAGGGAACAGGATGAAGTTGGAGCCATCTGTGGGCCAGCATTTTCATTTGATCAACTGACGTTATCTCGTTGACATCATTATGCTGAACAGAATGTGTTCCATACTCGAGTCATCCTGGGTATGTATGATCTCAGATGGAGTGATGTTCTGGAGAAGGTACAGCCAGAGTGAAGTTGCTGCTTTCTGCCCGTCTTGTGGCATTAAAGCTTGTTTCGCGCTGTCCTCGAAGTGGATCAAGTGTGGTATTTTGACAATATTGGCCTTGTACATAACAGTAAGGACCACCCACATCCCTCCTATGTTGAAGGCTCTGCTGAAATGACAGATCCATCAGGATGGGTCCAGGCGAGAAGATGAGACGTCTTGCTCTGTTCTCTACTCTGTCAAGCAGTCGCAGATGAGGAGGGGGGACAGGCAAACCAAGAAAGTGGAGCATACTCAAGGTGTGAGCGTACTTGTGCCTCAGTGACAGTATCTTGCAACCCCTACTGTCAAGCAGATGCGAGATACGGCGAAGTGCTGTAAGCTTCCTGGCTGCCTTGTTTGCAAGATTTACAACATGGTTCTTCATGGTTAGTTTGAGTCAAATTTCACCCCCAAGGATATCAACTTCTTCTCCAGGTGCCAACATCCTCCCATTCATCCCCTTACTACTGCACCAGCATTACCATCATGGTGCCTAGAGACGATCATCATTTGCGTTTTCTCAGGTGCAAATGTTACTTGCCATCTATTTCCCCAAGCTGATATAGCTCTCAGCTGGTGATTGATGTAAGCTTAGAGCAGCTGGCATTTCTTCTCTTGGATAAGTGAATGTCAGTGTACAGTCGTCTGCATATGCATGTGATTCTGGGATGAGATGAAGAAGGTCGTTGAAGTAGACATTCCATAACAGTGGACCCAGCACACTTCCTTGTGGAACGCTTGCCCCAATAGGATGTCTTGCTGATTCCGTTCCATTGAGGACTACACTTAGAGATCTACCATGAAGGTAATCACTGAGGAGACATAGCGTAGAGCCTGCAATTCCCAGTGCTTGAAGTTTTGCTAAGAGGCCCTGGTGCCGCCACACCCGGTCGAAAGCGCCAGCAATGTCCAGTGCTACCACACAGCTGACTTTGGATTCATCCAGTGACTGGTGCCACTTAGTGGAGAGGTTTAACAACAGATCAGCAGCAGAAGTAACCTTTCCTGAAGCCATATTGACGATCACAAAGTAGTGAGTGGTAGTCAAAAAAATCTGTCATTTGTCTTGAGATTATTGTCTCAAGGATCTTACCAGTGATTGACGGAGGGTGACACTGGTCTGTAGTTGCTGATTTCTGCTCTGCTCTTCTTTTTGTGAACAGGGACTACATTTGCCTCTTTCCATGGAGAGGGCCATTTGCACTGTACTAGGCAGTGCTGAAAGATGCGAGTTAGAGTGCTGCTAGCTGGTCTGCACATCTTCTCAACAATCTTGGGCTCAACTTGTCTGGGCCCACAGCCTTTTCTTGGTCAAGTGATTTAAGAAGGAAATGCACCTCCTCCTGCCTTATTGTCACCCCTGACAGTTTTGATACAGTTCTTGCAGCTAGCCAAGGAGGGTCCCTTGCTGGATCAGGAACTTGCATTTTGGTAGCAAAGTGTTCAGCAAAGAGGTCCGCTTTCTCTTGACTACTAGTAGAGGTGGTCCCATCCTGTCGATTTAGAGGGTGGAATAAGTTCATCAGGCAGATAACCTTGTCTGTCCTTGACCAGGGACCACCAGGTTTTGGAGCCTACCCTACCTGATGCTAACTTTCTTTTAGTGTCCAACTCCCATTTAGCAATGGCCCACTTTTGAACATCACCCATATGCCTACAGGCTTGCATGTGCAACCAAGTTCCTGTTATAGGTGGTAGGATGTCTCTTATACCTTCGCCATGCTTTGTACTTAGCAGTAGCAGCCTCTCTACAACGAAAGCCAAACCAAGGCTGATCTGTAGGCTTTGTCACATATTGCCGGTGAGGAATGTGTTCTTGTTGCAGATTAAGGATGTGTCAAGTGAAGGCTTTCACTTGGTTGTCAACATCCCCATGGAGAAAGACATTCCAGTCGGTGGTGGCAGACTCAGGGCAAGGGCTGGCCAAGTTACCTCTTTCCCATAGCCAGGTTGTGCGTGTGGACTCCTCACCTCGTTCTGTTGGGATCTTAAGTGTGGTAAAAAACAGCCTTGTGGTCAGACGATCCAACGTACCCGAGGGGTTGACAAGTGACTATGCCTTCTGCCAGATCACTCACTACTGGGTCAAAGGGAGGAGCCAGAGATATGAGTAGGGAAATCAACAAAGTTTCTCATGTCAAACACTGCAAGAAGGTCATCAAAGTCCCTCTGTATAAGGTGCTGGTTGAGGTCACCAACAATTATAATATGTTGACAGTTGTGTTGTAGCAGAGGGAGTCAATATTTTCCATTAGGAAGTTGATAGGGTCTGCATGTTGCCACTGAGGTCTGTACATTGCACATGCTAGTACAGAGGTACTAGTGTTTATACAGAGCTTGAAGAACATCATTTCAAGATGTGTAGGGGTGGCAACATCTATGTGCTGGGCATGAACACTTTTAGAGAAGCACACAGCAACACCACCTCCTTGCCCTTGCCTGTCTCTTCTCATCCATGAGGTGTAGCCAGCAATTCTTGCAAAATTTTCTGAGTCCTGTCATCCAAAAATGTTTCAACAACAGCTATCATGTCGGGACGTCAGTGTTCACAAAGCTATGTGTGAGCTCTCCAACATTAGTAATGAAACCTCTAATGTTGGCCGACAGGATGCTGATAGACTGGCTCCTCATGATGAAGTGGTCAGCTTGAGGTGGTGGGTGTGTAGGAATGTAAGGTGCCTGCCCTTGAGAGAGGTAGGGTACTGAGGCAGCTGCAGGGATGTAGGTCTGTGGTCTTGTATAAGGCCCAATCCCACCTGCTGGGCTGGGATAGGAGTAGCTAAGTGGGTGACGTGTGAGTGTTTACCAATTCAGAGATCCTGCTGGTTTGTTCTGAGAACAGGTCTCTAAACAGGTGGCCCTGTCTGTCAAGTTCCTTTTCTTCCGACCCTGGTCCTCCTTATGTCCTTTCTTGTAGCAGTAGTTACACCTGGTATCTCGCAGGCAGTTGTTGGCAGAGTGCCCCCTTCCGGTGACAGCGAGGCACAGCCTAGGTGCCTGGGAGGGTGGACTAGGATTTGTTGTACCTCCTGTGTTTCGCAGATTTGTCCTCGGATTCTGCCGCTGGAACTGTGTTAGTGGAGGGTGAGACGGCTGTAGATGTCTTCCTCCACGTCCTCCTCCACGTCCTCCTACCCCGCCTACCTTCTCTCTCTCTCTCTCTCTCTCTCTATCTCTCTCTCTCTCTCTCTCTCTCTCTCTCTCTCACTCTCTCTCTCTCTCTCCTCTATCTCTCTCTCTCTCTCTCTCTCTCTCTCTCTCTCTCCTTCTCTCTCTCTCTCTCTCTCTCTCTCTCTCTCTCTCTCTCTCTCTCTCTCTCTCTCTCTCTCTATCTCTCTCTCTCTCTCTCTCTCTCTCTCTCTCTCTCTCTCTCTCTCTCTCTCTCTCTCTCTCTCTCTCTCTCTCTCTATCTCTCTCTCTCTCTCTCTCTCTCTCTCTCTCTCTCTCTCTCTCTCTATCTCTCTCTCTCTCTCTCTCTCTCTCTCTCTCTCTCTCTCTCTATCTCTCTCTCTCTCTCTCTCTCTCTCTCTCTCTCTCTCTCTCTCTCTCTCTCTCTCTCTCTCTCTCTCTCTCTCTCAATCTCTCTCTCTCTCTCTCTCTCTCTCTCTCTATCTCTCTCTCTCTCTCTCTCTCTGTCTCTCTCTCTCTCTCTCTCTCTCTCTCTCTCTCTCTCTCTCTCTCTCTCTCTCTCTCTCTCTCTCTCTCTCTCTCACTCTCTCTCTCTCTCTCTCTCCCTGCCTGCCACTGCTACGGACCAGGTCTCCCGCACACATGCGACATGATACATATTCAGCAAAGTTTGTTATTTAATGTAACGTGAGTTTATGTACATATAAGTACGTGTACATAGGTTTACCTATGTGTAGGTACTTTTGTGCGGTAAGTTTGAATTCGTGAGTGTATGTATGTCTGTGACATGTGTCTTTACAAGTGTGTTTACGTTTGTAGGTATGTATATGGTTATACATGAGTATGTGTCGGTACATACAGGGGTATATATGTTGGTACGTTTGTAAGTGCATTTGGGGTTGTGTGTGTGTGTGTGTGTGTGTGTGTGTGTGTGTGTGTGTGTGTGTGTGTGTGTGTGTGTGTGTGTGTGTGTGTGTGTGTGTGTACGTATATGAGCACGTATGTGGTTATTTGTAAGTACATGTGTGGGTACAATATGTGAGTACGTGTATGGTTATGTCTGTGGTGGTATGAATATAGGCATGTATGTGACTACGCCTATACCTGGCATATACCTGGAGAGGGTTTCGGGGGTCAACGCCCGCGCGGCCCGGTCTGAGACCAGGTCTCGTGGCGGATCAGTGTCTGATCAACCAGGCTAGTACTGGTGGCCGCACGCAAACTGACGTACGAACCACAGCCCGGGTGGTCAAGTACTGAATTGAGATGCCTGTCCAGCGCCTTCTTGCAGACAGCCAGGGGTCTATTGGTAATCCCCCTTATGTATGCTGGGAGGCAGTTGAACAGTCTTGGAACCCGGACACTTATTGTGTTGTCTCTCAGTGTACTCGTGGCACCTCTGCTTTTCATCGGGAGAATGTTGCATCTCCTTCTGAGTTTTTTGTTTTCATAGGGAGTGATTTTCGTATGCAAGTTTGGTACTAATCCCTTTAGGACTTTCCAGGTCTATATTATCTATATTATCTCGCCTGCGTTCCAGGGAATACAAATCAAGGGACTTCAACCGTTCCCAGCAATTTAGGTGCCTTATCGTACTTATGTGCTCCGTGAAAGTTCTTTGCACACTCTCCAGGTCAGCAATTTCGCCTGCCTTGAAGGGGGCAGTTAGCGTACAGCAGTATTCCAGCCTAGAGAGAACAAACAATTTGAAGAGAATCATCATGGGCTGGCGTCCTTAGTTTTGAAGGTTCTCATAATTCATCCTAGCAGATTCGATAGATACATTGTTGTGGTCTTTGAAGGCGAGATCCTTTGGCATTATCACTCCCAGGTCCTTCACATTACTTTTCGTTCTATTGTAGGGTTAGAATTTGTTGTATACCTTTATACAGTTTTAATATCCTCAAGTTTTCCATATCTGAGTCGTAAAATTTCTCTTCTTTGAACTTCATATTGTTTTGAGTGGCCCATTTGAAGATTTGGTTGATGTCCGCTTGGAGTCTTCCGGTGTCATCGACGGAGGTCACTGTCGTGGCAATTCGGGTGTCATTTGCAAAGGAAGACACGGAGCTATGGCTTACATCTATTTCTATGTCAGATATGAGGATGAGGAATAGGATGGGAGCAAGTACTGTGCCTTGTAGAACAAAGCTGCTACCGTCTACCAACTTTTCCTGTTATTCGTTTATCACGAATTTTGTGCTCTATTAACCATGGTCACACTTGTCGAAGCTATCTAAATGAAGAAATTGGATAATGAAAAAAAGTGAGTTCAAACAACAGGGAAACATACACCAGTGTCTCATTCTTCATCTTGTCGATTATTTAAACCATTTACATCACTGTGTCATATTACATGATAGTACAGTACATAAGAACATAAGAAAGAAGGAACATTGCAGCAGGCCTACTGGCCCATGAGAGGCAGGTCCAAGTCTCCTACCGGCTTAAGCCAATGCACCCAACCTAGTCAGGTCAGATCACATTCACTTAAGGAAGGAACACGGCAACTGACTTAGTAGCACAAGCTAATCAGGTCCAACTCACACCCACCCACACCCACACCCACAGTTATTGAGGCTAAAACTACACAACGTTTTAGCCTCTATAACTGTACTCGGGAGTTTGTTCCACTCATCCACAACTCTATTACCAAACCAGTGCTTTCCTATATCCTTCCTGAATCTGAAATTTTCCAACTTAAAATCATTGCTGCGAGTCCTGTCGCTAGATATTTTGAGCATGCTGTTTACATCCCCTTTATTTATTCATATCTTCCTTTTATACATCTCAATCATATCCCCCTTAATTCTACGCCTTTCTAGAGAATGCGGATTCAGGGCCCTCAGTCTATCCTCATAGGAAAGGTTTCTGATACATGGGATCAACTTTGTCATCCTCCTTTGTACGTTTTCCAGAGCATTTATATCCATTCTGTAATACGGTGACGAGAACTGAGGAGCAGTCTAAATGAGGCCTAACCAAGGATATATAGAGTTGAAGAACAACCTGAGGACTCCTATTATTTATGCTTCTTGATATGAAGCCAAGGATTCTGTTAGCTTTATTGCGAACACTTATGCACTGTTGTCTTGGTTTCAGATTAATGATAACCAGAACACCGAAATCTTTTTCGTAATCCGTAATATTAAGATCTACATTATTTAGTTTATGTGGCATGGTTATTGTCCTGTCCAACATTTAGAACTTTGCATTTGTCCATAATAAACTGCATCTGCCACTTCTCCGACCACTGCATCAGTCTATTCAAATCTTCCTTGAGGGCACTAATGTCCTCATTAGAATGAATTAAACGACCTATTTTGATGTCATAACCAAACTTGCTTATGTCGCTCTTTATCCTCTCATCACTGTCGTTTATGTAGATTGTGAACAACAGGGGGCCCAACACTGACCCCTGTGGAACACCGCTCGTAATGCTTCCCCACTTTGATTTCTCCCCATTTATGCAAACTCTCTGCTGCCTATTTGTCAACCATGCAGTATCCAGGAAAAAATTTCTCCTCCTATTCCATGTGCCTTAATTTTCCTCAATAGTCTCTGATGTGGGACCCTGTCAAAACCTTTACTGAAGTCCATATACATAATATCATATTCATTACCATGATCTACCTCCTCAAATACGTAAGTGAAAAAAGTTAATAAATTTGTAAGGCAGGAACGCCCCTTTGTCAAACCATGCTGATATTCGTTGATTAATTTTTGTTTTTCAAGGTTGCTATGAACTGCCTCGGCAATTATTGATTCCATAAATTTTCCCACTATGGAGGTTAGGCTTAGTGGTCTATAGTTCGAAGCTAAGGACCTGTCACCTGCTTTAAAAATATGTATCACATTTGCCATTTTCCACTTATCTGGCACCATGCCAGTTTGTAGTGATATGTTGAAAAGCTTAGCCAATGTTTTGCTTAGCTCCTCTTTACACTCCTTTAGAACCCTTTCATACAGTTCATCAGGGCGTAGAGATTTGTTAGGTTTTAATTTATCTGTTTGCCTAAGGACCATGTCACTTGTGACCCTAATCGTGCATAGTTTATTATCGTCCTGTTCTACATAATTTATTATTTCTGGAATATCGCTAGTACCTTCCTGTGTAACAACTGAGAGGAAGTATGTGTTAAAAATTCTACACATTTACTTATCACTGTCCGTTAGCTGACCCAAGTAACTTTTGAGTGGGCCTACCTTGTCCCTGATCTTACTTCTGTATACCTGAAAGAATCCTTTTGGGTTAGTCTTCGATTCTCTTGCAACTTTAACCTCATAATCTCTTTTTGCTTTTTTGTTGTTTTTTTTTTTTTTTTTTTTGATTTTTTTTTTTTTTTTTTTTTTTTTTTACACAGGGTTTGACAAGGTTAAGGATCCCTAGCTTTATTGACAGCTATTTACAGGTTAAGGATTCCTAACTTTATTGGCAAGCTAAGAGCTGTTACCTACATCAGCTCATTTGAAAGCATTTTTGTTATGAGACATACAAGTAGGGAACAGGACGAAGTTGGAGCCATCTGTGGGCCAGCATTTTCATTTGATCAACTGACGTTATCTCGTTGACATCATTATGCTGTACGAATGTGTTCCATACTCGAGTCTTATTCCCTTTTTGTTTCTCTCTTTAACTGAATATATTGATTTCTTAATTGCCCTTCTCCTCTTTTGATTTGCCTATATATGCCTCTCATTTGACCAATTAGATGTTTTAATCTATTGTTCATCCATTTAGGATCATTTTTGTTTGATCTGATTTACCTATTTGGAACATAAATTGTCTCAGCAGCTAGAACAATGCCATGGAAAAGCCATATTGGCAATCATCACCACCTACCTGACCCATAGTCAGGTCATTCCAGTTCAGCCCACCCGAGTAATTTTTCACACCTATGAAATCAGCCAAGCGGAAGTCAGGGACAGAGATTTGATTGCCATTATTAGGAAAATTCCATGATATATTAAAACTGAGTGATTTGTGATCACTTTCCCCAAGCCCATCATTAACCTCAAGATTATTAATTAGTGTTTCCCTGCTGGCAAGAACCAAGTAAAGCAAGTTATTTCCTCTAATTTGTTCTGTCACAAACTGTTTTAAAACACAATCCTGAATCGTATCAAGAATGTCACTTGACTCTAAATATCACGTCAAATTGCTCCAGTCAATCTGTCTATAGTTGAAATCTCCCATTAGCACAACATTTTCGTATGTAGATGCCTTACGAATTTTGTCCCATAGAAGTTTACCGCACTCCCTAACAAGATTTGGGGCCCTGTAAATCGCACCTAAAATTAGTTTTTCACGGCCCTCGAGAAGCTGTAACCAAACAGATTCAGTGGCTGACGCTTCTAATTTTATATCTTGTCTAACACAACAATTTAAACTGTTTCTGACATACATCGCTGCTCCACCACTCTTCCTGTTGACCCTGTCAGTGTGGAATAATTTATAGCCTTGTAGGTGACATTCAGAAGGCATCTCTTTATCTTTCAGATTGAGCCAGGTCTCTGTTATAGCAATAATATCTATGTTTTCTGCACTTGCAATTAATCTTAGTTCATCTATCTTATTTCTTACACTCCTGCTATTATTATAGCAAACCTTAAGGGAGCTAGTCCCTTGCTGCCCTCTGCAGTCTCCCTTTGTTTGCTGACCTGATTTATTGTCTTTATTTATAACTTCATGATGAATGTCTTTTATACATTTCCTGTTTTCAACCATAGTGTTGCAACCTGTCTGTTTCCCACACACACACATACCTGTATCTTCTATTAATTTAAAATCCTAGGTATTTCAGCAATGGCCCTCTCAATCGAGTTTGCAAGTGCTACCACCCCTCACCCAGAGAGATGTACCCCATCCCTTGCATACATATCATGTTTGCCATAAAAAGTTGTCCCCATTGTCAATGAATGGGATTGCAAGTTCTTTGCGGTATCTGTCTAGCCAGCAATTTACACCAATTGCCCTAGACAACCATTCATTGCCCACTCCCCTTCTAAGCAAGATGCTACATATGATTGGGACCCCTCCCTTAGACTTAATTAAATCTATAGCTGACCTGTACTTATCTAGCAGCTCTTCTCTCCTACTCTTCCCAATATCATTTCCACCAACACTGAGACAGATAATGGGCTTGTTCCCATTACCTGACATGATATTATCCAACCTGTTGACTATGTCACCAACACCAGCTCCAGGGAAGCACACTCTATCTCTCATCTTCTTATTCCTATTACAGAAAGCATGGTCCATATATCTTACCTGAGAGTCACCAGCCACAAGAATGCACTTACCTCTATTAGCAGGGGCAGTAGCACCCTTACCTTCACTGGCCACTGAAGTACACTCATCCTGAAGAACAGAGATGCGATTTCCTACCTTCAAATCTTCACTCTTAACTTTCCTTATTTTGATGCTCCTCCCATTACTGGGAACTACTCGCCACTTGTAGCAGGTGCTGGACTGCACCTCACTGCTGGTAGGGGTTACTACCATCCCACTTACAGCCTCCTCGCAGCGAGTGACAGACTGCACCTCACTGCTAGAAGCCTCATTCCCTTCAACCACTCCAGCCACCTCACACTCACTACCAGACCCATTGAGATGGACCTTCAGCTTCCTAATCTCCTTCTGGAGAAGCAGGACTTCCTCCTTCAACACCCCAACCTCAGATCTAATCCCCAAAGCAGATAAGGGTCTCTGACCTCACGTGACGACTGACCACTGACCAAACATTCCAAATGGTGAATTCTCCTTCTTTTTTTTTTCAATATTCATATTTGGAAAATAAAAAAAATGATAAAGTTGTATATGAATTGTTTACAGTACCGACAAGATGAAGAATTAGACACTTGTGCAACGACTGGGTTTCTTTATTGTAGACGTTTCGCCATCCAATGGCTTTATCAATACAGACTGAAGGACATAATGGGAAGACTGCAGAACTATATAGAAGACGAGGTAATCAGTCCCTCAACCTTAGAGTTGAAGACTACCGTAGTCTTGAAGAATCTGAAGCACAGGCATGAAGATTGGCGCTCATGTATTGGCGACAGGTGAGGGACGTGCAGCAGATGAAGACATTGTCAATGGTAGGCGGGATTTCCCAGTGGAGTAGGTCATATCCATGGGATGGGCCAGGAGTAGTTAGGAAGATTGTGAAGATGTCATCTGAACCAAGATTCCATGATATTGCTGTGTCTGACAAATTGCATATGAATATTGTAAAAAGGCACAATAGCGTTACTGGAACAATACACAAATAATCCACTGTTTGGTTGAATCCTCATTTATACACAACTTTCCTTGTATGAATCTTAGTCCTTGCTTTGTCTCTGTAGATGCATTCCTTTCCCATTACATTGTTAAATACTCCACACTTCAGAACACCCGTGACTTAGACTTAATTCTTTTTTCCCTTTCTCCCTCTTCTCCTTTCCTCTTTCCTCTTTTTCGTTTGGGTTTTCTGTCTTCTGCCTTGGGTATTTGTTCTTTCATTATTTCTCCCCCCCTCTGTGTTCTTGCTCCTACCCTCTTTGTGCCACTAGCTCCCTTGCAGTGCTCCTCTTTCTTAGTATTTGGCTGACTCCACTACTACTACTACTACTACAACCTCCACCACTACCTCTCTTGCTCCCGGCTTTGTCTGCTGGCTTATGTATACTCCCTCCTTTGTAAATGGTCCAAGTTGGACCGAAACGTCGTAAGCTCCTCTCTTCTATGTGCGGGTTATTTGTGCACATGAATGCCTTCGTCTGCTGCACATCCCTCACCTGACGCCAGAATGTAAGTACAGTCTTCATGCCTGTGCTTCAGATTCTTTAAGACAATGGTACTCTTCACCAGCTCTAAGGCTGAGGGATAGATTACCTCGTCTTTTGTTTTTCAGACTTCCCATTATGTCCTTGAATTTGTATTGATAAAGACACTGGATGGCGAAATGTCTAAAAATTAAGATACCCAGATGTTGCACATGTGTCTAATTCTTCAGTGATAAAATTAAATTTATGTTACAGGGAGAAATAGAACTCTTCGTAAGAAAAGCTTTGAAATCATCAAAAAGAACGTATTAAAAGGTTTAGAAATTTTGCCGTCGAAGCGGCTAGTTTATTGTGCCCCCCCATACCCATCCTGTGGTCGGCAGCGCAAGAACATATGGATATATAAAAGGCTAAGGAACTAGGCCCCAAAATGGTTTACAGGAGTACACCTGGATTTGTATCAATAGTTTACTTACCTGTTGCAAACAAATTTTGGAAATTTACTTAATATGTCCGGTATCTTATTTTCATTAATAAATACCTTGATATATAACAGTAAGTGAACAATTAAACACCTAGTGATCAAAATAGTGACCATAGGGCTGGCCACATACTGTACATTTAGTTTGATCATCTGTGTGTCTGCCAACTGCCAAAGTAGTTGCTACCAACCTAACCTTGGATACTACAATATCAAATATTTAATTTCATTATTGGCTTCTCTCCTAATATTCCTAATGCTAGACATAGACACATCAGTTATATTCTACATTTTCCTTCAGTTTTTTTTTTTTTTTTTTTGCTAACTTATCAACTTTATCATGAAGGAGTAATCCAATGTGTGATGGAACCCATAACAATTGTACATTTATTCATTTTTCCCGGATTTTTTAGTATCTATATCTGGTTTCTCCAATAAGCATGTTGTTGGAGTTATTATATGAGTCCAGATCCTTCACTTGATATAACGTATTAAAGTGCACGACAAGGATCTGACAATTTTCGTCAGCAAAGTAATTTACAGAACGGTCCTTGAAACCCTAGAAAATCATTGTTCCAGAAGTGTCCTCCTTTGAAATTTCAAATTTTCAGATGTGAAATAGAAGATGGTACTTAGCATCGTAACAATAAAAATAGTTCATGAAAGCATGTTAACGCTAGTGAAACAACAAATAGCTACTATTTTTTTCACAAATGACCCGACAGATTTAGGGCTATGCATAGATCAACAAGAATTTTAATTTACGGATAATTCTTGGCGTACTATTTAGATTTTATGTCGCTGATTCCAAAACTATTTTCGATTTTTTTACATTAGAGTTATCGAAATAAGGCCGATTAATTTGTTTTTGGCCTTTTATAAGCAAAGTAAACAATCATTTATAAGGAAATATTCCATTTGATCAGTTTGTAATAAGCATACAAAATGCGTATTAACTTACATCATTTAAAAATTTATAGCAAAATTCATCATTTGCTGTAGTTTTGTGGGATAAGATTCAGATTTAATTATAAATCTAATTCTTATAAATGTATATTATTTGTGTATGTGTGTGTGTGCAGTGATCGGGACGGAGTTCTCGTACATATGATAACATTGTAGATGCTGTCTGAGGGTCGGCAGAGGGCTACAAAGGCATAGAATTCTGTTGAAGAAGGTAGGCCGTCGAGGAAGAGCGACCAGACCCAGTCGATTCTTGCCATTACAGCGCCTGGTTTGGAGTTCTTCCGACGCCCAAATGGAACGAGCACACACAAGTTCGACGTATCTACCCCCGTGTTCACTCGGAAGAGTGTTTTTCATCACGTGTTTGTTTCCTGTGTGCGGCATACGTGACTACGTGTATGTATGTGTGTTTGTGTGTGTGCGTAGTTATGTGTGTTGTGTGTGTGTGTGTACACGTACTCACCTAGTTATAAGATAAAATCGTCCTCTCATTGTTTTAAAGTTTTTGTGCATTTCTTTATATACGTTTGTTCTAGAGTCATTGAAATATTAAATTGTATGAATGATTATCCTAATATGTGATTTATTATTTCCTATATATTGCTACAATTAAAACAAAAAGACGCCGTGTTTCGAAAAACAGACATGCTGGAAAAAAATATGACCAGATTTAGAATCAGCATTTAAATCTAGTTCAGAAAAAATGTTTTTAATCATTGAGGAGAGAATGAGAAAAATTTTCTCGGCCGGTAACAAGTTTGCTTGAAACCAACAGAAAACAGAACTTACTATGAATGAAAACACACTAGACTTGCTTTTCAAGAATTATGACGACCTAATCAGAGACATAGTAACCTCAAATACATTATATTCCGACCAGAAACTAGTAAAAAGTAAGGACAAGCGCAAATAAATATTGCTCAATGCTGACGGCTCCGTTCAAGGCATGAGAGATATTGGAGTGGAGAAAAGTGTATAGGTCGTTTACTGCCTGCAGAAAACTAGTAAAGACTTTAAATTATTGGGAATGCCTCGGTGTGCTTGGAATGTGCTTTGAGGAGCAACGGACAAATATCTGATAATATATTCTGGTAAGATACCTGAAGACTTAGTTCAAAATCAGCTCATTACCATGACAACTTGCCAGAGTCAGTAGTATGGCTGGAACTGTAAATCAGACAGTGAAAAAGCAAAATTAGCTGGAGCACTATGGGAACAGTAAGAGAACATTGTAACAATATTCGCGATCTAAAATCATTCAACTGGCTACCAGCAGATATTATTAATATTGGTTCCCCAAAGTGGTCAATATCAACCCCTAAGGGTTCATGGGGCTATCAAAGGGTCGATGAATGGCTGGGGGTCAAAAGGGGGTCAGTAAATGTCTGAGACGTGCTTTATGTTGTGTATCTGTGACCTTGTACACTCCCCCCTCGTCTCTCATCTCTCCTGTCCAGGGAAGGATAAACGTACGTTTAGTACTTAATGACTCTTGGAGCAATGTAAATGTTGCTAAACATTTCGGCTTTGTGCAGTGGTTGAGCCATTTTTGCTTCCTTTCCCAAGTTCGTACATGGTTGAAGCTGGTTGTAGCCATGCAAATGCAATTCTTACTTAGCAGAAGAACACACTAAACCTGGAAGAGCATGGTGACTTAGAACTAGAACTCACCAGTCTCCAACCAGATATCAGTGCCCTTGTTGACGCTCATCAGAGCCATCCTTCCCATTAATGATATCAACAGTTTCTGTAAAAAAGGATATGTTAAATCTTATATTTTTCATAATTTAATATTACCAATTTTATTATTATTATTATTATTATTATTATTATTATTATTATTATTATTATTATTATTATTATTATTATTATTATTATTGTTATTATTGTTATTATTGTTATTATTATTATTATTATTATTATTATTATTATTATTATTATTATTATTATTATTATTATTATTAATAGTAGTAGTAGTAGTAGTAGTAGAAGCAGCAGTAGTATTAGTATAATAATAATAATAATAATAATAATAATAATAATAATAATTATTATTATTATTATTATTATTATTATTATTATTATTATTATTATTATTATTATTACTAGTTAAAATAGTATTTATTAATTTTTTCATATAATAAATGTTAGGGGGTGGATGAGGTGAACGGTTGTGGATCTCTGGTTTACAATAACAATGAGCAAACACTAGAATATTTTTATTAGAAAACGTCTCGCTGGAGGGACCTTGTTAACGTCTAACATACACGGTGCAAGAACAGTGAATATAACACACACACACACACACACACACACACACACACACACACACACACACACACACACACACACACACACACACACACATACACATACACACACAAATAGGTGAGTACAAATAGGTGAGTACAAATAGGTGAGTACACACACCTGTCAGGAAGACAGCAGCGAGTCATGGTACGTGGAGAGGTGTCAGAGTGGGTACCTGTGACGAGTGGAGTTCCACAGGGGTCAGTCCTAGGACCGGTGCTGTTTCTGGTATTTGTGAACATGACGGAAGGAATAGAGTCCAAAGTGTCCCTGTTTGCAGATGATGTGAAGTTGATGAGAAGAATTCATTCGAACAAAGACCAGGAAGAACTACAAAGGTATCTGGACAGGCTGCAGGCCTGGTCCG
>NC_091292.1:35543452-35568452 GCF_038502225.1 Cherax quadricarinatus
GTGACCATAACACCGAGCACATCACCGGAGGCACACATCAACCAAATAACTGCTGCAGCATACGAGCGCCTGGCAAACCTGAGAATAGCGTTCCGATACCTTAATAAGGAATCGTTCAAGACACTGTACACTGTGTATGTTAGGCCCATATTGGAGTATGCAGCACCAGTCTGGAACCCACACCTGGTCAAGCACGTCAAGAAGTTAGAGAAAGTACAAAGGTTTGCAACAAGGCTAGTCCCAGAGCTCTAGGGAATGTCGTACGAGGAAAGGTTAAGGGAAATCGGACTGACGACACTGGAGGACAGAAGGGTCGGGGGAGACATGATAACGACATACAAGATACTGCGGGGAATAGACAAGGTGGACAGAGATAGGATGTTCCAGAGAGGGGACACAGGGACAAGGGGTCACAACTGGAAGCTGAAGACTCAGACGAGTCACAGGGACGTTAGGAAGTATTTCTTCAGTCATAGAGTTGTCAGCAAGTGGAATAGCCTAGCAAGTGAAGTAGTGGAGGCAGGAACCATACATAGTTTTAAGAAGAGGTATGACAAAGCTCAGGAAGCAGAGAGAGAGAGGACCCAGTAGCGATCAGTGAAGAGGCGGGGCCAGCAGCTGAGTCTCGACCCCTGCAACCACAATTAGGTGAGTACAATTAGGTGAGTACACACACACACATACACAAAGTGCAAAGGTTTGCAACGAGACTGGTCCCGGAGCTAAGGGGCATGTCCTACGAGGACCTGACGACACTGGAGGACAGGAGAGATAGGGAGGATATGATAACGATATACAAAATACTGAGAGGAATCGACAAGGTGGACAGAGATAGGATGTTCCAGAGATGGGACACAGCAACAAGGGGACACAGTTGGAAGTTGAAGATTCAGATGAATCACAGGGATGTTAGGAAGTATTTCTTCAGTCACAAAGTTATCAAGAAGTGGAATAGTCTGGGAAGTGATGTAGTGAAGGCAGGCTCCATACATAGTTTTAAGAAGAGGTATGATAAAGCTCATGGAGCAGGAAGAGTGACTCAGTAGCGGCCAGTGAAGAGGAGGAGCCAGGAGCTGTGAATCGACCCCTGTAACCACAACTAGGTGAGTACACACACACGCGCGCGCGCGCGTACACGAGACACTTCGAGAGAGGATTCTTTGGAGAAAACCATAACAGATGGAAACTTCTGTCTTTCAGATTTGCTGAGATTTTACGACGGAGTCGGAAAGGTAAATAAAGAAAGGCAGGACTGGGTGCATCGCAATTTCTTGGACTGTAGAAAAAACTTTTGATGCAGTAGTACACCAGAGATTAGTACAGATATTAGAGCGTGCAGGGTTAAAAAAAAGTTGAGTGCTCCAGTTGATCTGCGAGTACCTAGATAACAGGAAAGTAACAGTAAGGAATGAGGGGGGTTCCACAATGAGCAGTGTTAAGATGACTACTATTCCTAGTGTACGTGAATGACTTATTATAGGGGAATGAGGAAAAAGAACAATGGTAAACTCCAGGGAGACCTCAACAGGCGCTAGCTCTGGGTTAGACAAATAGATTTTCTAGTTCAACGTGAACGGATGCAAGGTCATGCATTTTCGTGGAAAGGGCAGAGTGGACACTGAGTAAAGCATGGAAGAAAAAAACACTGCGAATATCAGAGTGATAAGGACTGCGAGTAAATACTCGCAGAACCATATACAGTAGCCAACCAGGCTAGTACCAGAACTGAGTGGAATGTTGTATGAGAGTTTGAGGGAAATGAAGCTGACGACTTAAGGAAGAGAAAGACATGGGAGGACATAATTAATACATACAAAATCCTAAGAGGATCTTATAGGGCACACAGAGACAGACTGAATTAAGAAGACCAGTGACAATGGGACACAGGTTAAAGTTGAAAATGCAGGTTAAAAATTGGGATGTAAGAAGTATTTCTTTATTCTCTGGATAACTGAAAAGTGAAATGACTTGGAATAGGTATTGATGGAAGCAAACACAATACACAGCTCTAACAGTAGATAAAATAAGACCCAGTAGGCCGGACGTCGGTGATCGCTATCAAAGTAGACGAGGCTACAAGCTAAGTCCCCGCAAACAGACCTCGGTGAGTATGACAACTCGATGAGTACATGCACAGGCACACGCATTATGGAGAGGACACCAGAATGAAGCACAGCTGTGCTTTTACATCAGCAGAAAAGAAAACTAGGTGAGGCGACAGAATGACTAAACTGGAAGAAAATCGAGTAAGGCAGGAAGGATTCAAAGAAAAATTAATTAAAGAAAATACAAACCTTTAAAAATTGAAATAAAAGTAAAGAATATTTAATGAGAACAAATGCATTAAATGTGCAAGCTGGTATAATAAAGAAAATAAAGGAAACAGATACAAACTGACTAAGAATATGCATGATATAGATTAGATAAAAAGCTGGGAAGAGCACAAAACAGAGACAGAAGGTACTTCAGCAGGAATAACTGAGCAAAAACAGAACTAGAATAGCAGGTACAGTAAGCTCACATCTCTGAAAATGTTAACAAAAGCTTAGGAAAAAGTGAAAAAGATAAGCGTAGGCCGGAGATAATAAATCAATATATATCCGATATAACCTGTCTAACCGAAATGAAACCTGAAGAAAAAACATATTTTAATTGAGGTTGTATTTTGTAAAAACAACTCATTGTGGAAAAAAAAGCGAGTTGAAAAAAGTGGTAAAAGAAACACTGCAAGTTACAGAAAATGAAATCAAAATCTAAAAAATTAAATATCTGTTATAATTAGTCACTACATACAACCTACTTTGGAAAGAAAAAAAAGTTTGATAATGTAAATGTAGAATTACATGAAATAGTATGGAAGATCATGATGAAAAAATGACTTCTAAATCAATTTTTTTTTTATTTTAATTGAAAATTTTAAAAATGAGAAACATATTGGAAGCATATGAGACTAGAACTGTAAATAAAGGTGTAAAAGAATTCCTTAATGGAATTACTGTTTTTAATGCCTCAGTATATTAATAATACGATTAAAGTGAAAGTAATGCACCATTAGGTACCAAAATCCGCTTGGAACAAGTGATCACATTCTTTCGGAAATAACAAATTCTGTTAAATTTTACTTTGAAAATGACAAGGAAACACATACACAAAAAGCGATTTGATTATAAGAAAAGAAAATATGTTATTGTAGAAAATACTGTATATTTTCCAAAAATACAGTGTATTTTGTATGTAAATTGATGGCATATATTGTAGGTAATAAAAATTAATTTGTAAATAAATAAAGAACCAGCGATGGGTGAGCGTCGCTGGGGGAAAGACGCCATTGTTTTTGAATGGGGTAAAGGCACGTTGGTGAAATGTGCATAAATTTCGTCGCTCTGGAAGTTAAATTGTGGTTGAAACTTCCCAAATAGGAGCCGAAATTGTTGGATTTGCAGTCCTGCATAACTTAAGCATTAAGCAGATGGACAGGACAGCTTTGGAACCCCAGTTAAGTTGTCTATTTATGTTGAAATTCTGGCCAGTATTTTCTTCATAATTTAGGCAGGGAGGGGGGGGTTTGAGTATGACACATCGTAATCTCCAGACTAATTGTTGAGTCTTATTATTATAAATTCTCCTTCAATGCACGTATATGTATTCACATTTTAAATTTAATGTACAGTCCACATATTTATATTAATGTTTTTACCAGAATTCCTGGTGATGCATATTTCATTTGAAATTAATATAGGTCCAAAGTGACTTGTGGAGAGATAGATTATCGTAGGTATCGAAGGGGGACATTTTTTGCGACCTAGGTGTCCTAAAATTCCTACTTGTCTCTGTAACCTTGATAAAGAATAATTATCTTTGTTACCATTTACTGATATGTATCTTATGAGTTACATCCAGGTAAATTTAATTTTCCACAGTTATAATACTCTATTTAAGAAAAAAAAATAGTTGGAATAGAGTATTACGAGGAACAGACGCAAATATTTTGTTCAAAATAGTTCGATACTTAACTAAAAAAAAAAAATCTAAAAAGAATGTAAGACGAAATAATAAAGAATAGTTAATGGAAGGTCCCAACGAGCTATATAAACGTGAAAGTAATTACTCTAAACTAGGATAGGAAGCAGATTAATCAAGAAAATTATCCGTGATTTAAACAGACCAGAAATTAATACACTAATGTGAGATAAGAGGAAAAAAGAATCTTTAAACACAGTTGCAAGGTAGAAACAAGTTTTTTATTCAGCTTCTAAAAATATGACTAAACATTAAAGAAAAAATACGAAGGAGAAACGATAAAAGAGATCAGTGAATTAAAATAGGTAATGTGTGAGGCATTAAATAGTCTCAGAGTGCACAAAAGATATTTTTAATGTAGTGGATTTTAATCCCAAACAAATGACTGCAATAGAGATCAATGAAGAGGAAGTAAAGAAATTTCTATTGGTTGCTTGCGAGATAAAAACAATACGATCAGATGACAGTCCCGCAGAATTTGAAAGACTGTCCACAGGAATTATACTATCCATTGATGATATACTTTAAAATTTCACTGAAGAAACATAATTAGTCAAATAAATTAAGGATGACATATACTGGGCCATTATTTGAGAAAAGTGACTGAGAGGACCATTCAAACTATAGGTCTGTATCGTTGACAAGTTTTGTAAAAAAAAAAAAAAAAAAAAAAAAAAAGATTAGCCCCTCAAGGAAGGTTCCTTGATGTTGGTGAGGGACTCTTGATTTAGGAAATTGGATCTGTGCTCCAATTCCCCGAATTAAGCCTGAATGCCTTCCACATCCCTCCCCCAGGCGCTGTATAATCCTCCGGGTTTAGCGCTTCCCCTTGATTATAATAATAATGTAAAAATGATTGCAAGGGCTATTAGAAAAGCTGATTAATCACCTTGAGAGCCAAAACTAGTTAACAAGTAAACAATTCTGACTTCGGCCTGCAAATTCATTCATACCAAATCTATTAAGTTATTATTACATAGTGACTGAAATATTTCGTGAAAGAAATGGATGGGCAGTTTATATTTATTTAGACCTTTGAAATATTAATATATTAGAAAAGGTCCAAGAAGAGCTAAAAATGGCTATCAAACCTAAAAATAATGAGTAATGATGAAAGGCTGAAAACAGCAAAGAAGACTATGTTGGCTGATACAAAGAACAGAGGTGACATGACTACACAAAAGGTCATAAAAGGACATTAAACAGTTGCTAGGGATTTCTTCGAACTTGCACTGGGGATAACACGAGAACACAGTCGTAAACCGAGAAAAGCCTAGCCGATGGGCTATTATTTTCCTTCGTTGCAGAAAAATTGACCAGTTGAATGAATTGATGGAGGACGCAGCAAGGTCTGCAACCACTGGACATTAAGAGAAAATATAATGAACAAATTTTAATTTATTGAAGACGTGAAACTATGACCATAACTCTTATAGCGAACACACACGCACACACACACACACACACACACGCACACACACACACACACACACACACACACACACACACACACACACACACACACACACACACACACACACACACACATTAGTTACCCAAGACCATCGTAATTTTATTGCCCGGCTCAACTTGTAATCGCAGGCAAGAAATGGTTGAGTCAAGCCAAGCAAGACTTTACAGTTTACACCCAGCAAATGACCCGATAATATCCAGACTGTATGTAGCATTTCTTAATGTGGGAGAGTGGGGGTGTGGGAGAGGAACAGTAGCACTAATTCGGGACAACTCTGTGAGAGTGGGGGTGTGGGAGAGTGGGGGTGTGGTGGAGCGGGAGTGTGGAAGAGTGGGAGTGTAGGATAGTGGTTGTGTGGGAGAGTGGGGGTGTGGGAGAGTGTTGGTGTGGGAGAGTGGGGGTGTGGGAGAGTGGGGGTGTGGGAGAGTGGGGTTATGGGAGAGTGAGGGGGGGAGAGTGGGGGTGTGGGAGAGGAACAGTAGCACTAATTCGGGACAACTCTGTGAGACTGTAAAACTGGATCATTTATCACTTTCTGTATCACTTACACTGCAGTGTGTGTAACCACTTAAAGTGTTCATCAGCATGTGTAACCACTTAAAGTGTTCATTAATATGTGTAACCACTTAAAGTGTTCATCAGTATGTGTAACCACTTAAAGTGTTCATCATTATGTGTAACCACTAAAAGTGTTCATCAGTATGTGTAAAACCTTAGTGTCCATCAGTATGTGTAATCACTTAGTGTTCATCAGTATATGTAACCACTTAAAGTGCTCATCAGTAAGTGTAACCACTTAAAGTGTTCATTAGTATGTGTAACCACTTAAAAGTGCTCATAAACATGTGTAACCGTTTGAAAGTACTAATAAGTAAGAATAACCACTTAAAAGTGCATAAGTAAGAATAACCACTTAAAAGTGCATAAGTAAGAATAACCACTTAAAAGTGCATAAGTATGCATAACAACTTGATAGGGTCCATAGCAATCTCTAACTATAGTAAGTGTTCATAAGAATTTATATCAACTTGCAAGTGTGCATATGTGTCTCCAGCTACTTGTAAGCATTTTAAGTGTCTAATAGGTATCGTAAGTGACTGTAACAACTTGTAAGTGCTTGTAACAACTAGTAAGTGTCTATATCAACTTGCAAATGACTGTAACAACTTGCAAGTGCTAGTAAGTGAAAGAAACATCTTGCAAGTGTCTGTAACAACTTGCAAGTGCTAGTAAGTGACTGTAACAGCTTGTAAGCGCTAGTAAGTGACAGTAACATCTTGTAAGTGCTAGTAAGTGACAGCAACAATTTACAAGTGCTAGTAAGTGACAGTAACAACTTGCAAGTGCTAGTAAGTGACAGTAACAACTTGCAAGTGCTAGTAAGTGACAGTAAAAACTTGCAAGTGCTAGTAAGTGACAGTAACAGCTTTCAAGTATCTGTAACAAATTGCAAGTGCTAGCAAGTGACAGTAACAACTTGCATGTGCTAGTAAATGACAGTAACAACTGACAAATGCTAGTAAGTGACTGTAACAGCTTGCAAGTGCTAGTAAGTGACTGTAACAACTTGTAGGTGTCTGTAACAACTTGTAAGTGCGAGTAAGTGAAAATAACAATTTGCAAGTGCTGGTAAGTGACAGTAACAGCTTGCAAGTGTCTGTAACAACTTGCAAGTGCTAGTAAGGGACTGTAACAATTTGCAAGTGTTAGTAAGTGACAGTAACAATTTGCAAGTGCTTGTAAGTGGCTGTAACAGCTTGTAAGTGCTATTAAGTGACAGTAACATCTTGTAAATGCTAATAAGTGACAGTAACAATTTACAAGTGCTAGTAAGTGACAGTAACAACTTGCAAGTGCTAATAAGTGACAGTAACAACTTGCAAGTGCTAGTAAATGACAGTAACAACTTGCAAGTGCTAGTAAATGACAGTAACAACTTTCAAGTGTCTGTAACAACTTGCAAGTGACTGTAACAACTTGCAAGTGCTATTAAGTGACTGTAAAAACTTGCAAGTGCTAGTAAGTGACAGTAACAATTTTCAAGTGTCTAACAACTTGCAAATGTTAGTGGCTGTAACAACTTGCAAGTGCTAGTAAGCGACTGTAACAAATTGTAAGTGCTAGTAAGTGACAGTAACAGCTAGCAAGTGCTAGTAAGTAACAGTAACAACTTGCAAGTGCTAGTAAGTAACTGTTACAACTTGCAAGTGCTAGTTAGTGACAGTAACAACTTGTAAGTGTCTTTAGCAACTTGTAAGTGCTAGTAAGTGACAGTAACAACTTGTAAGTGCTAGTAAGTGACAGTAACAACTTGCAAGTACTAGTAAGTTACAGTAACAACTCGCAAGTGTCCGTAACAACTTGCAAGTGCTAGTAAGTGACTGTTGCAACTGCAAGTGCTAGTAAGTTACTGTAACAACTTGCAAGTGCTAGTAAGTGACAGTAACAACTTGAAAGTGCTAGTAAGTGACAGTAACAACTTGCAAGTGCTAGTAAGTGACAGTAACAATTTTTAAGTGTTTGTAACCACTTGCAAGTGCTAGTAAGTGACTGTAACAATTTGCAAGTGCTAGTAAGTGACAGTAACAACTTGCAAGTGCTAGTAAGTGACTGTAACAGCTTGAAAGTGCTATTAAGTGAGAATAACATCTTGTAAGTGCTAGTAAGTGACAGTAACAATTTACAAGTGCTAGTAAGTGACAGTAACAACTTGCAAGTGCTTGAAAGTGACAGTAACAACTTGCAAGCGGTAATAAGTGGCAGTAACTACTTGCAAGTGCTAGTAAGTGACAGTAACAACTTTCAAGTGTCTGTAACAACTTGCAAGTGACTGTAACAACTTGCAAGTGTTGTTAATTGGCTGCAACAACTTGCAAGTGCTATTAACTGACTGTAACAACTTGCAAGTGCTAGTAAGTGATAGTAACAACTTGTAAGTGTCTTTAATAACTTGTAAGTTCTCATATGTGACAGTAACAACTTGCAAGTGCTAGTAAGTGACTGTAGCAACTTGCAAGTGCTAGTAAGTGACTGTAACAACTTGCAATTGCTAGTAAGTGACAGTAACAGCTTGTAAGTGCTAGTAAGTGACAGTATCAATTTGCAGGTGCTAGTAAATGACAGAAACAAGTTACAAGTGTCTGTAACAATTTGCAAATGACTGTAACAACTTCCAAGTGTTGGTAAGTGACTTTAACAAATTGCAAGTGTTGGTAAGTGGCTGTAACAACTTGCAAGTGCTCATAAGTGACCGTAACAAATTCCAAGTGACTGTAAAGACTTGCAGGTGACTGTAACAACTTGCAAGTGCTAGTAAGTGACTGGAACAACTTGCAAGTGCTAGTAAGTGACAGTAACAACTTGCAAGTGCTAGTAAGTGACAGTAACAATTTTCAAGTGCCCCTAACAACTTGCAAGTGCTAGTGACTGTAAGAGCTTGCAAGTGCTAGTAAGCGACTGTAACAACTTGTAAGTGCTAGTAAGTGATAGTAACAACTTGCAAGTGCTAATTAGTGACGGTAAGAACTTGCAAGTGCTAGTAAGTTACAGTAACAATTTGCAAGTGTCTGTAACAACTTGCAAGTACTAGTAAGTGACAGTAACAACTTGCAAATGCTAGTAAGTTACAGTAACAACTTGCAAGTGTCCGTAACAACTTGCAAGTGCTAGTAAGTGACTGTAGCAACTTGCAAGTGCTAGTAAGTGACTGTAACAACTTGAAAGTGCTAGTAAGCGACAGTAACAACTTGTAAGTGCTAGTAAGTGACAGTATCAATTGGCAGGTGCTAGTAAATGACAGAAACAACTTGCAAGTGTCTGTAACAACTTGCAAATGACTGTAACAACTTCCAAGTGTTAGTAAGTGACTGTAGCAAATTGCAAGTGTTGGTAAGTGGCTGTAACAACTTGCAAGTGCTCGTAAGTGACTGTAACAAATTCCAAGTGACTGTAAAGACTTGCAGGTGACTGTAACAACGTGCAAGTGCTAGTAAGTAACTGTAACAACTTGCAAGTGCTGGTGACTAACAAATTGCAAGTGCTGGTGACTAACAATTTGCGTGTGCTAGTAAGTGATTGGAACAACTTGCAAGTGCTAGTAAGTGGCAGTAACAATTTTCAAGTGCCTGTAACAACTTGCAAGTGCTAGTGACTGTAACAGCTTGCAAGTGCTAGTAAGCGACTGTAACAACTTGTAAGTGCTAGTAAGTGACAGTAACAACTTGCAAGTGCTAGTTAGTGACGGTAAGAACTTGCAAGTGCTAGTAAGTGACAGTAACAATTTGCAAGTGTCTGCAGCAACTTGCAAGTGCTAGTAAGTGAACGTAACAACTTGTAAGTGTCTGTAACAACTTATAAGTGCTAGTAAGTGTCTATACCAACTTATAAGTGATAGTAAGTGACAGTAACAACTTGCAAGTGCTAGTAAGTTACAGTTACAACTTACAAGTGTCCGTAGCAACTTGCAAGTGCTAGTGAGTGACTGTAGCAACTTGCAAGTGCTAGTAAGCGACAGTGACAACTTGAAAGTGCTAGGAAGTGACAGTAACAACTTGCAAGTGTTAGTAAAAGACAGTAACAATTTTTAAGTGTTTTTGTAACCACTTGCAAGTGCTAGTAAGTGACTGTAACAATTTGCAAGTGCTAGTAAGTGACAGTAACAACTTGCAAGTGCTAGTAAGTGACAGTAACAGCTTGTAAGTGCTATTAAGTGAGAATAACATCTTGTAAGTGCTAGTAAGCGACAGTAGCAATTTACAAGTGCTAGTAAGTGACGGTAACAACTTGCAAGTGTTTGTAAGTGACAGTAACAACTTGCAAGTGCTAATAAGTGACAGTAGCTACTTGCAAGTGCTAGTAAGTGACACTAACAACTTTCAAGTGTCTGTAACAACTTGCAAGTGACTGTAACAACTTGCAAGTGTTGTTAAGTGACTGTAACAACTTGCAAGTGCTAGTAAGTGACACTAACAACTTTCAAGTGTCTGTAACAACTTGCAAGTGACTGTAACAACTTGCAAGTGTTGTTAAGTGACTGTAACAACTTGCAAGTGCTAGTAAGTGACGGTAACAACTTGCAAGTGCTAGTAAGTGACAGTAAAAATTTTCAAGTGTCTGTAACAACTTGCAAGTGCTAGTGACTGTAGCAACTTGTAAGTGCTAGTAAGTGACAGTAACATCTGGCAAGTGCTAGAAATTGACAGTAACAACTTGCAGGTGCTAGTAAGCGACTGTAACAACTTGCAAGTGCTAGAAAGTGACAATAACAATTTGCAAGTGTCTGAAACAACTTGCAAGTGCTAGTAAGTGAGAGTAACAACTTGTAAGTGTCTTTAATAACTTGTAAGTTCTTATAAGTGACAGTAACAACTTGCAAGTGCTAGTAAGTGACTGTAACAACTTGCAAGGGCTAGTAAGTGACAGTAACACCTTGTAAGTGCTAGTAAGTGACAGTATCAATTTGCAGGTGCTAGTAAATGACAGAAACAACTTGCAAGTGTCTGTAACAACTTGCAAATGACTGTAACAACTTCCAAGTGTTGGTAAGTGACCGTAACAAATTGCAAGTGTTGGTAAGTGGCTGTAACAACTTGCAAGTGCTCATAAGTGACTGTAACAAATTCCAAGCGACTGTAACGACTTGCAGGTGACTGCAACAATTTGCGTGTGCTAGTAAGTGATTGGAACAACTTGCAAGTGCTAGTAAGTGACAGTAACAACTTGCAAGTGCTAGTAAGTGACAGTAACAATTTTCAAGTGCCTGCAACAACTTGCAAGTGCTAGTGACTGTAACAGCTTGCAAGTGCTAGTAAGCGACTCTAACAACTTGTAAGTGCTAGTAAGTGATAGTAACAACTTGCAAGTGCTAGTTAGTGACGGTAAGAGCTTGCAAGTGCTAGTAAGTGACAGTAACAATTTGCAAGTGTCCGTAACAACTTATAAGTGCTAGTAAGTGTCTGTAACAACTTATAAGTGATAGCAAGTGACAGTAACATCTTGCAAGTGCTAGTAAGTTACAGTAACAACTTGCAAGTGTCCGTAACAACTTGCAAGTGCTAGTAAGTGACCGTAGCAACTTGCAAGTGCTAGTAAGTGACTGTAACAACTTGCAAGTGCTAGTAAGCGACAGTAACAACTTGTAAGTGCTAGTAAGTGACAGTATCAATTTGCAGGTGCTAGTAAATGACAGAAACAACTTGCAAGTGTCTGTAACAACTTGCAATTGACTGTAACAATTTCCAAGTGTTGGTAAGTGACTGTAACAAATTGCAAGTGTTGGTAAGTGGCTGTAACAACTTGCAAGTGCTCGTAAGTGACTGTAACAAATTTCAAGTGCCTGTAACAACTTGTAAGTGCTAGTAAGTGACAGTAACAACTTGCAAGTGCTAGTTAGTGACGGTAAGAACTTGCAAGTGCTAGTAAGTGACAGTAACAATTTGCAAGTGTATGTAACAACTTGCAAGTGCTAGTAAGTGATAGTAACAACTTGTAAGTGTCTGTAACAACTTATAAGTGCTAGTAAGTGCCTATAGCAACTTATAAGTGATAGTAAGTGACAGTAACAACTTGCAAGTGCTAGTAAGTTACAGTAACAACTTGCAAGTGTCCGTAACAACTTGGAAGTGCTAGTAAGTGACTGTAGCAACTTGCAAGTGCTAGTACGTGACTGTAACAACTTGCAAGTGCTGGTGACTGTAACAATTTGCGTGTGCTAGTAAGTTACAGTAACAACTTGCAAGTGTCCGTAACAACTTGCAAGTGCTAGTAAGTGACATTAGCAACTTGCAAGTGCTAGTAAGTGACTGCAGCAACTTGCAAGTGCTAGTAAGTGACAGTATCAACTTGCAGGTGCTAGTAAATGACAGCAACAACTTGTAAGTGACTGTAACAACTTACAAGCGTTGGTAAGTGACTGTAACAAATTGCAAGTGTTAGTGACTGTAACAACTTGCAAGTGCTCGTAAGTGACTGTAACAACTTCCAAGTGACTGTAAAAACTTGCAGGTGACTGTAACAACTTTTAAGTGCTCGTGACTGTAACAATTTGCGAGTGCTAATAAGTGATTGGAACAAATTGCAAGTGCTAGTAAGTGACAGAAACAACTTGCAAGTGCTAGTAAGTGACAGTAACAATTTTCAAGTGTCTGTAACAACTTGCAAGTGCTTGTGACTGTAACAGCTTGCAAGTGCTAGTAAGCGACTGTAACAACTTGTAAGCGCTAGTAAGTGACAGTAACAACTTGCAAGTGCTAGTAAGTGACTGCAACAACTTTTAAGTGCTGATGGCTGTAACAATTTGCGTGTTCTAGTAAGTGATTTGAACAACTTGCAAGTGCTAGTAAGCGACTGTAACAACTTGTAAGTGCTAGTAAGTGACAGTAACAACTTGCAAGTGCTAGTTAGTGACTGTAAGAACTTGCAAGTGCTAGTAATTGACAGTAACAACTTGCAAGTGTCTGTAACAACTTGCAAGTGCTAGTAAGTGACAGTAACAACTTGTAAGTACCTGTATCAACTTGTAAGTGCTAGTAAGATACAGTAACAACTTGCAAGTGTCCGTAACAACTTGCAAGTGCTAGTAAGTGACTGTAGCAACTTGCAAGTGCTAGTACGTGACTGTAACAACTTGCAAGTGCTAGTGACAGTAACAACTTGCAAGTGCTAGTAAGTGACAGTAACAATTTTCAAGTTTCTGTAACGACTTGTAAGTGCTAGTAAGTTACAGTAACAACTTGCAAGTGTCCGTAACAACTTGCAAGTGTTAGTAAGTGACTGCAGCAATTTGCAAGTGCTAGCAAGTGACTGTAACAACTTGCAAGTGCTAGTAAGTGACAGTAACAACTTGTAAGTGCTAGTAAGTGACTATCAACTTGCAGGTGCTAGTAAATGACAGTAACAACTTGCAAGTGTCTGTAACAACTTGCAAGTGACTGTAACAACATCCAAGTGTTGGTAAGTGACTGTAACAGCTTGCAAGTGTTCGTAAGTGACTGTAACAACTTGCAAATGCTAGTAAGTCATTGTAACAACTTGCAAGTGCTCGTAAGTGACGGTAACAACTTTCTAGTGAATAACAACTTGTAAATGACTGTAACAACTTTTAAATGCTGGTGACTAACAATTTGCGTGTGCTAGTAAGTGATTGGAACAACTTGCGAGTGCTCGTAAGTAACTGTGAGAACTTGCAAGTGATCCTACGTGACTGTAACAACTTGCGAGTGCTCGTAAGTGACTGTAACAACTTTCCCCTCAAGGAAGGTTCCTTGATGTTGGTGAGGGGCTCTTGATTTAGGGAATTGGATCGGTGCTCCAGTTCCCCGAATTAAGCCTGAATGCCTTCCACATCCCCCCCCAGGCGCTGTATAATCCTCCGGGTTTAGCGCTTCCCCCTTGATTATAATAATAATAATGTAACAACTTTCAAATGATTGTAACAACTTGCAAGTGCTCGTAAGGACTGAAACAACGTACAAGTGTCACTTACTACCTATAATTTCGCGAAAGTGTTTAATAACAGCTTGTAAATATTCATAAGTGTTTATAGTAACTTGTAAGTGCTCATAAGAGTTTATAAGGACTAGAAAATGTTCATAATTGTTTATAACAACTTCCAAGTGTTGATAAGTGTTTAAAAAACTTGTAAGTGCTCACAAGCGTATATAACAACTTGCAAGTGTTCGTTAGTGTTTATAGCAATTTGTAAACGTTCATAAGTTGTAAGTTTATGAGAACTTGTAACCACTCTTAAGTGTTTAAAAAACTTGTAAGTGCTCACAAGTGTATATAACAACTTGCAAGTGTTCGTTAGTGTTTATAGCAATTTGTAAACGTTCATATGTTGTAAGTTTATGAGAACTTGTAATCACTCTCAAGTGTTTAAAACAACTTGTAGGTGCTCATAAGTGTTTCAAATAACTTGTAAATGCTCATAGAAGTATCTATAACTGTCAGTAAGTGCTCATAAGTGTCTATAGGACACGAATCGTATGATAATAAAAGGTCATCTATTAAAGGGTATTGATGGGCTCTTGATCCAATAAACCGGAGATAAGTTATTCTTCCCGGGATCAACCCTAATTACCTTCCATTCCCGAGGCACTCTGTGACCCCCACGGATTTACTGCTTCTCCATGACTAATAATGATTAGACGATAATATGGCTGACTTATATCCAACACCTGAGCTAATTAACTATCAGCACGCAGATATTAATCTCTCTCTCTCTCTCTCTCTCTCTCTCTCTCTCTCTCTCTCTCTCTCTCTCTGTCTCTCTCTCTGTCTCTCTCTCTGTCTCTCTCTCTGTCTCTCTGTCTTTCTCTCTCTCTGTTATTTTTTTTTTTTTTTTTTTACACAGGGTGTGACAAGGTTAAGGATCCCTAGCTTTATTGACAATCTATTTACAGGTTAAGGATTCCTAACTTTATTGACAAGCTAAGAGCTGTTACCTACATCAACCCATTTAAAAGCATTTTTATTGTTATGAGACATACAAGTAGGGAACAGGATGAAGTTGGAGCCATCTGTGGGCCAGCATTTTCATTTGATCAACTGACTTTATCTCGTTGACATCATTATGCTGTACGAATGTGTTCCATACTCGAGTCATCCTTGTGATATATGATCTCAGATGGAGTGATGTTCTGGAGAAGGGTACAGCCAGAGTGAAGTTGCTGCTTTCTACCCGTCTTGTGGCATAAAAGCTTGTTTCACGCTGTCCTCGAAGTGGATCCAAGTTTGGTACTTTGACAATATTGGCCTTGCACATAACAGTAAGGCCACCCACATCCTTCCTGTGTTGGAGGCTCTGCTGAAATGACAGATCTATCCAGGATTGGTCCAGGCGAGAGATGAGAGGTCTTGCTCTGTTCTCTATTCTGTCAAACATTCACAGATGAGACGGGGGCAGGCAAACCAAGAAAGTGGAGCATACTCAAGGTCTGAGCATACTTGTGCCTCGCACAGAATCTTGCAACCCCTACTGTCAAGCAGATGCGAGATACGGCGAAGTGCTATAGGCTTCCTGGCTGCCTTGTTTGCAAGATTTACATTATGGTTCTTCATGGTCAGTTTGGAGTCAAATTTCACCCCAAGGATATCAACTTCTTCTCCAGGTGCCAACACCCTCCCATTCATCCTTAATATTGCACCAGCATTACTATCATGGTGCCTTGAGACCATCATCATTTGCGTTTTCTCGGGTGCAAATGTTACTTGCCATCTGTTTCCCCAAGCTGATACAGCTCTTAGCTGGTGATTCATGTAGCTTAGAGCAGCTGGCATTTCTTCTCTTGGATAAGTGAATGCCAGTGTACAGTCATCTGCATATGCATGGGATTCTGGGATGAGATGAAGAAGGTCATTGAAGTAGACATTCCATAACAATGGTCCAAGCACGTTTCCTTGTGGAACACTTGCCTCAATAGGATGTCTTGCTGATTCTGTTCCATTGAGAACTACCCTTAGAGATCTACCATGAAGGTAATCACTGAGGAGACAAAGCGTAGAGCCTGCAATTCCCAGTGCTTGAAGTTTTGCTAAGAGGCTCTGGTGCCACACCCGGTCGAAAGCACCAGCAATGTCCAGTGCTACCACATAGCTGACTTTGGATTCATCTAGTGACTGGTGCCACTTAGTGGAGAGGTTTAACAACAGATCAGCAGCAGAGTAACCTTTCTTGAAGCCATATTGACGATCACAAAGTAGTGAGTGTTAGTCAAAAAACTCTGTCATATGTCTTGAGATTATTGTCTCAAGGATCTTGCCAGTGATTGACAGGAGTGACACTGGTCCGTAGTTGCTGATTTCTGCTCTGCTCTTCTTTTTGTGAACAGGGACTACATTTGCCTCTTTCCATAGAGAGGGCCATTTACACTGTACTAGGCAGTGCTGAAAGATGCGAGTTAGAGGTGCTGCTAGCTGGTCTGCACATTTTCTCAGCAATCTTGGGCTCAATTTGTCTGGGCCCACAGCTTTTTCTTGATCAAATGATTTAAGAAGGAAGTGCACCTCCTCCTGCCTTATTGTCACCACTGACAGTTTTGACAGTTCTTGCAGCTAGCCAAGGAGGGTCCCTTGCTGGATCAGGAACTTGCATTTTGATAGCAAAGTGTTCGGCAAAGAGGTCAGCCTTCTCTTGACTACTAGTAGAGGTGGTCCCATCCTGTCGATTTAGAGGTGGAATGAGTTCATCAGGCAGATAACCTTGTCTGTCCTTGACCAGGGACCACCAGGTTTTTGAGCCTACACTACCTGTTGCTAGCTTTCTTTTTGTGTCCACCTCCCATTTAGCAATGGCCCACTTTTGAATGTCACCCATATGTCTACAGGCTTGCCTGTGCAAGTTCTTGTTATAGGTGGTAGGATGTCTCTTATACCTTCGCCATGCTTTGTACTTAGCAGTAGCAACCTCTCTACAACGAAAGCCAAACCATGGCTTATCTGTAGGCTTCGTCACATATTGCCGGTGAGGAATGTGTTCTTGTTGTAGATTATTAAGGATGTGTCCAGTGAAGATTTCACTTGGTTGTCAACATCCCCTTGGAGAAGAGCATTCCAATCGGTGGTGGCGAGCTCAGAGCAAAGGGCTGGCCAATTACCTCTTTTCCATAGCCAGGCTGTGCTTGTGGACTCCTCACCTCGTTCTGTTGGGATCTTAAGTGTCGTAAAAACTGCCTTATGGTCAGATGATCCAACGTAGCCGAGGGGTTGGCAAGTGACTATACCTTCTGCCAGATCACTCACTACTGGGTCAAGGGAGGAGCCAGAGATGTGAATAGGGAAATCAACAAAGTTTCTCATGTCAAATACTGCAAGAAGGTCATCAAAATCCCTCTGTATAAGATGTTGGTTGAGGTCACCAACAATTATGATATGTTGACAGTTGTGTTGTAGCAGAAGGTAGTCCATATTTTCCATTAGGAAGTTGATGGGGTCTGCATGTTGCCACTGAGGTCTGTACATTGCACATGCTAGTACAGAGGTACTAGTGTTTATGCAGGGCTTAAAGAACATTATTTCAAGATGAGTAGGGGTGGCAACATCAATGTGCTGGGCATGAACACTTTTAGAGAAGCACACAGCAACACTTCCTCCTTGACCTTGCCTGTCTCTTCTCATCCATGAGGTGTAGCCAGCAATTCTTGAAAAACTTTCTGGAGTCCTGTCGTCCAAAAATGTTTCAACAATAGCTATCATGTCGGGACGTCGAGTGTTCACAAAACTATGTGTGAGCTCTTCTACATTAGTAATGAAACGTCTAATGTTGGCCGACAGGATGCTGATAGACTGGCTCCACATGATGTGGTCAGCTTGAGGTGGTGGGTGTGTAAGGCATGCAAGGTGCCTGCCCTTGAGAGAGGTAGGGTATTGAGGCAGCTGCAGGGATGTAGGTCTGTGGTCTTGTATAAGGAACAATACCACCTGCTGGGCTGAGATAGGAGTAGCTGAGTGGGTGACGTGTGAGAGTGTTCACCAATTCAGAGATCCTGCTGGTTTGTTCCGAGAACAGGTCTCTAAACAGGTGGTACTGTCTGTCAAGTTCCTTTTTCTTCCGACACTGGTCCTCCTGATGTCCATTCTTGTAGCAGCAATTGCACCTGGTATCTCTCTCTCTGTCTGTCTGTCTGTCTCTCTCTCTCTCTCTATATATATATATATATATATATAAATACGTATATTTATGAATGTATGTATGTATATTTGTATGTATGTATGTATATTTGTATGTATGTATGCATATTTGTATGTATGTATGTATATATGTATGTATGTATGTATGTATATTTGTATGTATGTATGTATATTTGTATGTATGTATGTATATTTGTATGTATGTATATTTGTATGTATGTATGTATATTTGTATGTATGAATGTATATTTGCATGTATGTATGTATGTATATTTGTATGTATGTATGTATATTTGTATGTATGCATGTATGTATGCATCTATCTATCTACATATATATATACATATATATATCTACATATATATATACGTATATATATATACGTATATATATATATATATATATATATATATATATATACAATAAGATCACAGTAAACAGGTGATTTCAGAATATGCAAAACAACCACTCTGAAAGAATAGAGAAATTCCAAGCGCTTTCGTGACTACTCACATTATCAAGGAACTATGATAATGTGAGTAGTCACGAAAGCGCTTGGAATTTCTCTATTCTTTCAGAGTGGTTGTTTTGCATGTATATATATATATATATATATATATATATATATATATATATATATATATATATATATATAAATGTATATGTCGTGCCGAATATGTAAAACTGGTCAATTAGCAAGAACTCATTTAAAATTAAGTCCTTTCTAAAATTTTCTCTTATACGTTTAAAGATATATTTTTTTCATTAATGTTGATGTAAAAAATTTTAATTTTGCACCAAAGGAACTTAGAAATCTTACCTAACCTTATTATAAAAAGAACAATTTATTTTAGCCTAACTCAACTAAATATATTTTAGATTTGTTTACAATAATTTAATACTAAACAAACACAATCAAATATATTTTTTTCGTTAGGTCCAGAATGATTTTGGCGAAATTATTGCATACACAAATTTTCGCTTGTCCTATATGGCAAGATGAGCGTTGCTATTTAAGCCAAGATCACAAGATAGATATATAGATATATATATATATATATATATATATATATATATATATATATATATATATATATATATATATATAGTAAGAGAGAGGTGAAGGTGTATAAACTAAAAGAAGAGGCAGTTAGGGTAAGACAAACAACTATTGGAGGATAGATGGGCTAGTGAGAGTATAGACAATGGGGTCGAAGATGTATGGGTTGGTTTAAGAATGTAGTGTTGGAGTGTTCAGCAGAAGTTTGTGGTTACAGGAAAGTGGGTGCGGGAGGGAAGAAGAGCGATTGATGGAACGATGATGCGAGGAGAGTAGTAATGGAGAGAAAATTAACATATGAGAGCTTTTTACAAAGTAGAAGTGATGCAAGGAGGGAAGAGTATATGGAGAGATAAAGAGAGGTTAAGAGAGTGGTGAAGCATTGTAAAAGAGCAAATGAGAGAGTGGGTGAGATGTTATCAACAAATTTTGTTGAAAATAAGAAAAAGTTTTGGAGTAAGATTAATAAGTTGAGGAAGCCTAGAGAACAAATGGATTTGACAGTTAAAAATAGGGGAGGAGAGTTATTAAATGGAGAGTTAGAGGTATTGGGAAGATGGAGGAAATATTTTAAGAAATTGTTAAATGTTGATGAAGATAGGGAAGCTGTGATTTCGTGTATAGGGTAAGAAGGAATAACATCTTGTAGGAATAAGGAAGAGCCAGTTGTGAGTGTGGGGGAAGTTCGTGAGGCAGTGGGAAGAATGAAAGGGGGTAAGGCAGCTGGGATTGATGGGATAAAGATAGAAGTGTTGAAAGCAGGTGGGGATATAGTTTTGGAGTGGTTGGTGCAATTACATAATAAATGTATGGAAGACGGTAAAGTACCTGGGGATTGGCAGAGAGCATGCATAGTTCCTTTGTATAAAGGCAAAGGGGATAAAAGAGTGCAAAAATTATAGGGGAATAAGTCTGTTGAGTATACCTGGTAAAGTATATGGTAGAGTTATTATTGTAAGAATTAAGAGTAAGACAGTAGGATAGCAGATGAACAAAGAAGGCTTTAGGAAAGGTAGGGGGTGTGTAGACCAAGTGTGTAGACCAGTGAAATTTATAGGTGAACAGTATTTAGATAAGGTTAAAGAGGTTTTTGTTGCATTTATGGATTTGGAAAAGGCATATGACAGGGTGGATAAGGGGGCAATGTGGCAGATGTTGCAGGTGTATGGTATAGGAGGCTGTTGCATAAAGGGCAACTACTTAAGCCTGTTTAGCCCTTTCTTGCAACAAATGAACGGGATTGAATATCCTGTTCTAGATGAAATCATTCAAGGGTTCAGTAGTAAACAATCACAATGTTTCCTTCCGTTTTTTTATTAAGTTTCTTAATAAACCATAGAAGGGTTTTATATTAACTTTAAAAAGGTCGCACCATAAAACAGAGTACTCATGAAATTTACACTTGAGTTCACTTAAAAGATAATATACAGTATTCTGTCTTGATTATAGTACTGAATGGCTCTAGTATCATAACACATTCACTTCACATAATAACACTTAGCTTGACTCAAACCCAATGAGACAGAAAACGTAACACTTCGATAATAATTCACTCTTATTCAACTTTCAAAATATTCTAAGTGAGATTAAGAATATTCTACACTTAGGAGTTTTGAGGCGAGTCTGTTTCCCATGACTTTTTCGCCGTCCTCTTGAACCAATACTGCTTAAACCCGCTCCTAGCAGAGCTAGGGACAATCACCAGCGTCTCTATTACAACCCAGGATTCAAATGGCCTGTTACCCCGGGTGTAATGGGAGCAAATAAACACAGTAGAAAAAGTTTAGACTTATATTATCCTTCACCAATTTATAACAGCAATATGTACACTATGTACAGAGATAAGTATAGTGCACTCCACGGTAAGCAAAGCAGAAATAGAAGCCACAAGATAGCAGACCGTGCTTCAACCAGCTCTAGAATGGGAATGACAAGGGCAGACAGGAGAGCGGTACCCACATAACCTCTGCGATTGCCAAAACCATCTTCTTATTGGCTAGAACCTGGTCATTAGTTGAACGACGGGGCCCCATCATCAACTCTTAGCAACCTGGTTCGCTGGTTGGGGGAGATAGCCTGTAAATGAGGGTGTGTACGTGCGCCGAATAAATTTAGGTTACGTACTCTTTGCATGCCACAGTCTCCAATACAGCAACACACACTTCGTCCGAGACGTTTCTGTCTGATACCGTTCGAGGTGCTGGAGGGTCACTAAGGAACCTCACGTGGGACCAAAAGGTTAAATCCAGGAATCAAGGAGCTTCTCTCACGAAAGGTGAGAGTGGACTGGACTATAACAGAATTCTCAGACTGACGTCACCTCGGATTAAGAGGGGACAGTGGCTAAACGACAGCCGGGTAGTAAACAACTGTACCCGTAGTTTACATCATCGAAACATCCTATCTATTTACACAGCTAAATAAATTAAGGCCAGATAATATTATAAAGTACTCTATCCTCATTTTAGCTACTAATGAGGCTAGAAATAATATAATATTAAGTGAAAAAGCCCGTTACATATACATCATACCTGACCTAGAAGGTTCACAAACGAGGGGCGTAACAGAGGCAGTGAAGAGTTTTTATGACGATAGTTAGGCTCGGGTTAGAGTATGTAGGAGAGAGGGAGAGTGTTTCTCAGTAAAAACAGGCCTTAGACAAGGATGTGTAGTGTCTCCGTGGCTGTTCAATATATTTATAGATGGGATTGTAAGAGAAGTGAATGCGAGGGTCTTGGCAAGAGGTGTGGAGTTAAAAGACAAAGAATGAAACACAAAGTGGGAGTTGTCACAGTTGCTCTTTGCTGATGACACTGTGCTTTTGGAAGATTCTGAAGAGAAGTTACAGAGGTTGGTGGATGAATTTGGTAGGCTATGTAAAAGAAGAAAATTAAAAGTAAATATAGGAAAGAATAAGCTGATGAGGATAACAAAAAGATTGGGTGACGAAAGATTGGATATCAGATTGGAGGGAGAGAGTATGGAGGAGGTGAACGTATTCAGATATTTAGGAGTGGACGTGTCAGCAAATTGGTCTATGAAGGACGAGGTCAATCATAGAATTGATGAGAGAAAAAGGGTGAGTGGTGCACTTAGGAGTCTGTGGAGACAAAGAAATTTGTCCATGGAAGCCAACACTCCTATATGAGTGTGAAGCATGGGTGATGAATGTTGCAGCGAGGAGAAGGCTGGAAGGCAGTGGAGGTGTCATTTCTGAGGGCAATGTGTGGTGTGAATATAATGCAGAGAATTCGTAGCTTGGAAATTAGGAGAAAATGCGGGATTACCAAAACTATTATCCAGAGAGCTGAGGAGGGGTTGTTGAGGCGGTTTGGACATGTAGAGAGAATGGAACAAAACAGAATGACTTCGAGAGTGTTTAAATCTGTAGTGGAGGGAAGACGGGGTAGGGGTCGGCCTAGGAAAGGTTGGAGGGAGTGGGTGAAGGAGGTTTTGTGTGCGAGGGGCTTGGACTTCCAGCATACGTGCGTGAGCGTATTTGATAGGAGTGAATGGAGGCAAATGGTTTTTAATGCTTGATGTGCTGTTGGAGTGTGAACAAAGTAACATTTACGAAGGGATTCAGGGAAACTTGCAGGCCGGACTTGAGTCCTGGAGATGGGAAGTACAGTGCCTGCACTCTGAAGGAGGGGTGTTAATGTTACAGTTTTATAACTGCAGTGTACAGCACCTCTCTGGCAAGACAGTGATGGCGAGAATGATGATGAAAGTTTTTTTTTTCGGGCCAATCCTGCCTTGGTGGGAATCGTCCTATGTGTTAATAAAAATAAAAAAAATAGTATATATATATATATATATATATATATATATATATATATATATATATATATATATATATATATATATATATATATATATATATATATATATATATATATATATATATATATATATAGGTTGGTAGACAGCAACCACCCAGGGAAGTACTACCGTCCTGCCAGATGACTGTGAAACAGAAACCTGTAACTGTTTGGCATGATGGTAGGATTGCTGGTGTCTTTTTCTGTCTCATAAACACGCTGGATAACAGGGATATCTTGCTACTCCTACTTACACTTTGGTCACACTTCACAGACACGCACATGCATATATATATACATACATCTAGGTTTTTCTCCTTTTTTCTAAATAGCTCTTGTTCTTCTTTATTTCTTCTAATGTCCGTGGGGAAGTTGAAAAGAATCTTTCCTCCGTAAGCCATACGTGTCGTATGAGGTGACTAAAATGCCGGGAGCGATGGGCTAGTAACCCCTTCTCCTGCAGACATTTACTAAAAAAGAGAAGAAGAAAAACTTTATAAAACTGGGATGCTTGAATGTGCGAGGATGTAGTGCGGATGACAAGAAACAGATGATTGCTGATGTTATGAATGAAAAGAAGTTGGATGTCCTGGCCCTAAGCGAAACAAAGCTGAAGGGGGTAGGGGAGTTTCGGTGGGGGGAAATAAATGGGATTAAATCTGGAGTATCTGAGAGAGTTAGAGCTAAAGAAGGGGTAGCAGTAATGTTGAAGGATCAGTTATGGAAGGAGAAAAGAGAATATGAATGTGTAAATTCAAGGTTTATGTGGATTAAAGCAAAAAGTAAAGGTTGGATGCGAAAAGTGGGTCATAATAAGTGTGTATGCACCTGGAGAAGAGAGGAATGTAGAGGAGAGAGAGAGATTTTGGGAGATGTTAAGTGAATGTATAGGAACCTTTGAACCAAGTGAAAGAGTAATTGTGGTAGGGGACCTAAATGCTAAAGTAGGAGAAACTTTTAGAGAGGGTGTGGTAGGTAAGTTTGGGGTGCCAAGTGTAAATGATAATGGAAGCCCTTTGATTGAACTTTGTATAGAAAGGGGTTTAGTTATAGGTAATACATATTTTAAGAAAATGAGGATAAATAAGTATACAAGATATGATGTAGGGCGAAATGACAGTAGTTTGTTGGATTATGTATTGGTAGATAAAAGACTGTTGAGTAGACTTCAGGATGCACATGTTTATAGAGGGGCCACAGATATATCAGATAACTTTTTAGTTTTAGCTACACTGAGAGTAAAAGGTAGATGGGATACAAGGAGAATAGAAGCATCAGGGAAGAGAGAGGTGAAAGTTTATAAACTAAAAGGAGGCAGTTAGGGTAAGATATAAACAGCTATTGGAGGATAGATGGGCTAATGAGAGCATAGGCAATGGGGTCGAAGAGGTATGGGGTAGGTTTAAAAATGTAGTGTTAGAGTGTTCAGCAGAAGTGTGGTTACAGGAAAGTGGGTGCGGGAGGAAAGAGGAGCGATTGGTGGAATGATGATGTAAAGAGATTAGTAAGGGAGAGAAAGTTAGAATATGAGAAGTTTTTACAAAATAGAAGTGATGCAAGGAGGGAAGAGTATATGGAGAAAAAGAGAGAGGTTAAGAGAGTGGTGAAGCAATGTAAAAAGAGAGCAAATGAGAGAGTGGGTGAGATGTTATCAACAAATTTTGTTGAAAATAAGAAAAAGTTTTGGAGTGAGATTAACAAGTTAAGGAAGCCTAGAGAACAAATGGATTTGTCAGTTAAAAATAGGAGAGGAGAGTTATTAAATGGAGAGTTAGAGGTATTGGGAAGATGGAGGGAATATTTTGAGAAATTGTTAAATGTTGATGAAGATATGGAAGCTGTGATTTCGTGTGTAGGGCAAGGAGGAATAACATCTTGTAGGAGTGAGGAAGAGCCAGTTTTTAGTGTGGGGGAAGTTCGTGAGGCAGTAGGTAAAATGAAAGGGGTTAAGGCAGCCGGGACTGATGGGATGAAGATAGAAATGTTAAAAGCAGGTGG
>NC_091292.1:35575952-35583452 GCF_038502225.1 Cherax quadricarinatus
GTAAGCTACTAGTGGAAGTAATAGAAGTAGTGATAATGGTTATGTATTGTGAGAAAGTGACCAGTATTCCCACTGACCAACACTAAGTGTAGCCAGTGTTACTTCAGATGTAGCCTGGCAGGACTGGGGCCGGACACACTGAACTGAGGCAGAATTATGCGACAGTAATACTGGTTCCCCGCTGTGAGCGCTGTTCCATATTATGTCTTTATCTAAACCCACCTTGACACCACTGTAATACCCTCTCATTATGTATGAGCGTATATATATATATATATATATATATATATATATATATATATATATATATATATATATATATATATATATATATATATATATATATATATATATATATATATATATATATATATCAATAACAACACTGCGACTAGCCGGGGGATCGAACCCATGTTGTTTTAGCCCACCTCATGGTGAGCGAAAATTCACGACGCTCTAACCCACTGGATCATACAATCCTACAAGAATCATGCACCCAGCAGAGCTAGGTGTTGTACCGTGATCCGAGGATATACTCTTGTGGAGGCTAGTACAACAAACACGGAATAGAATGAAATTACTTCTGAGGCACCCACACCATCGTATGTCCTCGGATCACGGTACAACACCTCTCAGTAGTAGTAACGTAGTAACCAGTTACCAGTAATCTCAGTAGTAGTAACGTGGTAACTGGTTACTACGTTACTACTACTGAGATTACTGGTAACTAAGCAGAATTTATAGCACACTGCACATCAGGTATAACTTCATCCCAAGTTTCACTGTTGGGATTGATAGTGGCTCTCAAGACATCAAGTACTTTCTTATTGGTTCGTTCCGCTAACCCATTGCTGGCAGGATGATGAGGAACAATGGTGGATTTAGTGATCTTGTACAAGGTACACAATTTTTCAAGAATTTCATTACAGAATTCACCTCCGTTATCTGTTACTAGGGACTTAGGGGTGGTATGCCTGCAGATAATGCGTTCTTTAAACGCTTTAGCTACTGTCTCGGCAGTCTTATCTGCAATAGGAACTAACTCGCAATATCTGGTGAAATGGTCTACCATAACACACAGATGTTTGTTACCTTGGAGGGAACATTGGAAATTAGTTAACAAATCTAGCGCAACTCTTTCCCAAGGTTCGCTAGTTGTTGGATACACTTGGATTGGATTAGGACCATTAGCATTGCCTTTATGTTGCATGCAGACACTACATTTCCTAACATACTCAGAAATATCAGTTGCCATACGAGGCCAAAAGTATTTCAATCTGGCTTGTTTTACTGAACGATCCATACCAGGGTGTGCAACACCTGGTACATCGTGAACTAGCTGTAAGGCTACATTCACTAGTGACTGTGGAATTACTAACTGGTATACTCTTCTGCTAGGAGTACCCAACTCTGCTGTTCGATACAGTAATTCTTGGTTCATGAGAAAGTCACTAATGGGTGCTGGTGGTTTCACATTCAGAATAAGATCTTCCTGGAGCAGGAATCTAATCACACCAGACCACATGGGATCTGTTCGTTGAGCATTCTTTACATCTTCAGCACTAAATGGAGGGTCTGCAGTTACTATACTAACATGTCGCGATAAGGCATCTGCGACTACATTTGACTTGCCAGGTAAATGCTCAAAGGTGGGATTGAACTCTTGGATAGTCAAGGTCCATCTAGCTAACCTTCCAGTAGGTTGTTTGTTCTGGAATAAGGGTATCAGTGGAGCATGATCTGTCAAGACATGAACAGAGTACTGATAAATAATGTCTCGGAAGTGCTTTAAAGACCATACTATTGCTAAAGCTTCTTGCTCAGTTACTGTATAATTACGTTCAGCCTTCGTAAGGACTCGGCTAGCAAATGCAACTGCGTTTTACTTGCCATCGGTCTTCTGAGCTAGTACGGCACCTATGCCAATTGAACTAGCGTCAGTTGTCAGATAGAAAGGCTTAGAAAAATCTGGAAATTTCAAAATTGGAGCAGATGTTAGCTTTTCTTTTAGAGTTTGGAATGCTCTTTCTTGACGGAAGGTCCAAACAAAAGGAGCATCTTTCTTAAGCAACTCGGTTAGAGGAGCAGCTATGGAAGAAAAATTGGCAATGAAAGATCTATAAAAACCTGCTAAGCCCACAAAGGATCTTACGGCATCAGCAGTTTTGGGAGTTGGAAAATTTAGTACTGCAGTTACTTTACTTTGGTCAGTCGTAACCCCTCTAGGAGTGACTACTTGACCAAGAAACTTAATTTCTGATCTGAAAAATTGACATTTTGACAGTTTGATCTTTAAATTGGCTTCTTCAAGCTTACCAAGTACTACATCAAGTCTTTTCAAGTGTGTATCCACGTCTTTAGACATGACGATTACGTCATCTAAGTACACCATAAGTGCATTACCTATGAGACCTCTAAAGATATTAGTCATGAGCCTTGAGAACGTGATAGGGGAAGATCGTAATCCAAATGCCATTCGGAGGTAGTGATAATGACCTGTAGGAGTGGAGAATGCAGTTAGCTCTTGGCTGTCCTCGTGAAGAGGGACTTGCCAAAACCCTTGTAACAAATCTAGGGTTGAAAAGACTTTGTTATCTCCAATATTACGTAAAAGATCACCCAGTACAGGGAGTGGAAAGCGATCTGGAATGGTTTTTGCATTTAACTTCCTAAAGTCAATTACTGGACGCCAAGTACCATCCTTCTTAGGTACTAGTATCAAGGGTGCATTCCAAGGTGAATTGCTAGGTGCAATAACTCCATCATCAAGCATTTGATTGATCAATTCTTCTGCGACAGCAACTTGTGAATGAGGCATTCTGTACGCAGGTATGTAGATAGGTCTAGTACCAGGTTCAAGTGGAATACGATGGGACAATAAGTTCGTTATACCCATCTTCTCACCTGGTAAAGCAATGGCTTTACGACGTTTGTTCAACAGAGTCAACAAACGCTTGACTTCATCTGGGAAGTCAGTGGGAGCTAAGTCTTTCTCCTCAACTGGTGGAACAGATTGATCCAGTGCAGTGGATGTGGTCTCCCCGGCAGAAATAGCACCGACCCACTGGTCAGGTGACAACTCATCCTCTACCTGAACAGGGTAAGGATAGTGAACAAGGTCAACAAGATTGGTATTTGCTCTAAGGCGAACACTGTGACCAGAAGTGTTGGCCAGGTAGAAATGGATCTTACTATCTCGTACAACATGTAAGGATGGTTCAACAAATAGACCTTTTACTTTGCAGGAATCACTGTCAACTAGGACGTTATCACCATCTGGAACACTAGGAACAACGACAGACACTCTAGTGAGAGCACTAGCCGCAACAGAAACGTCTTTCTGCAGACGGCATGTGACGTCGAGCTGACACTATTTCAAAACACCCACTGCGGGGTACTGGCCAGCCGCCTAGCCAGTGTTACGAGTGGAAGCAAGGAGATAGGCACGGCTGGCAAGGGCTCTGTCCACATAACAGTAATTACACGTATAACAGCCTACGTGAGTATTTCTACCCTAATCCACGTATCGAACTCCCACATGATACACCTAGCTCTGCTGGGTGTGTGATTCTTGTAGGATTGTATGATCCAGCGGGTCAGAGCATCTTGAATTTTCTCTCACCATGAAGCGGGCTAAAACAACATGGGCTCGATCCCCAGGCTAGTCGCAGTGTTGTTATTGATTAAATACCACTTGGTCGTGGCTACAGTACTATGCATACTGCTTATGGAGGCTACTACACCAAATGGGGAGTAGAATGAAATTAGCTTTGAGACACCCACACCATCGTATGTCCTCATATCATTTTCTTAATAGTTCTTGTTCTTCTTTATTTCCCCTATTCTCCATGGAGAAGTGGAAAAGAATCTTAAATCACTTAGCCATGCATATCGTATGAGGCGGCTAAAATGCCGGGAGCAATGGGCTAGTAACCCCTTCTCCTGTAGAAAATACTAAAAAAGAGAAAAAGAAAAACTTTATTAAAGGGATGCTTGAATGTGCGTTGATATAGTGGTTATGATAAGAAACAGATGATTGCTAATGTTATGAATGAAAAGAAGTTGGATGTCGTAGCTCTAAGCGAAACAAAGTTGAAGGGGGTAGGTGAGTTTCATTGGGGAGAAATAAATAGGATTATGTCAGTAGTATGTGAGAGAGTTAGAGCTAAAGAAGGGAGACAAAGTTAGCTTATGAGAGGTTTTTAGCAAAGTAAAAGTGATGCAAGGAGGGAGGAATATATGGAAAGAAAAAAGAGAAGTGAAGCAATGTAAAATGAGAGCAAATGAGAGAGTGGGTGAAATGTTATCAACAAATTTTGTTGAAAATAAGAAAAAGTTTTGTAGTGAGATAAAGCTGAGGAATCCACGGGAACGAATGAATTTGATAGTTAATGATAGGAAAGGAGAGTTATTAAATGGAGAGTTAGAGGTATCGTGAAGATGGAGGGAATATTTTGAGGAATTAATAAATATTGAGGAAGATAGGGAAGCTGTGATTTCGTGTATAAGGCAAGGAGGAATAACATTTTGTAGGAGTGAGGAAGAGCCAGTTGTGAGTGTGGGGGAAGCTCGTGAGGCAGTGGGTAGAATGGAAGGGGATAAGGCAGCCGGGATTGATCGTATAAAGGTAGAAATGTTAAAAGCAGGTGGGGATATAGGTTTGGAGTGGTTAGTGCTTTTATTTAATAAATGTATGGAAGAGGGTAAGGTACCTAGGGATTGGCAAAGAGCATGCATAGTTCCTTTGTATAAAGGCAAAGGGACAAAAGAGAGTGCAAATATTTTCGGGGAATAAGTCTGTTGAGTATACCTGGTAAAGTGTATTGTAGAGTTATTATTGAAAAAATTAAAAGTAAGACGGAGAGTAGGATAGCAGATGAACAAGAATGCTTTAGGAAAGGTAGGGGGTGTGTGGACCAAGTATATACAGTGAAACATGTAAGTGAACAGTATTTAGATAAGGGTAAAGTGATTTTTGTTGCATTTATGGATTTGCAAAAGGCATATGACAGGGTGGATAGAGGGGGTAATGTGGTAGATGTTGCAAATGTATGGAATAGGAGGTAGGTTACTGAAAGCAGTGAAGAGTTTTTATGAGCATAGTGAGGCTCAGGTTAGAGTATGTAGGAGAAAGGGAGAATACTTCCCAGTAAAAGTGGGCCTTAGTCAAGTACGTATATGTGATGTTACCATGGTTTCTCAATATATTGTAGATGGAGTTGTAAGAGTAGTGAATGCTCGGGTGTTGGCAAGAGGTCTTGGGTTAAAAGATAAAGACTCTAATACAAAGTGGGAGTTGTCACAGTTGCTTTTTGCTGATGACACTGTGCTTTTAGGAGATCTTGAAGAGAAATTGCAGAGGTTGGTGGATGAGTTTGGTAGGGTATGTAAAAGAAGAAAATTAAAAGTGAATATATGAAAGAGTAAGGTGATAAGAACATAAGAACATAAAGAAAGAACTCTGCAGCAGGCCTACTGGCCCATGCGAAGCAGGTCCAAGTCTCCTACCGGCTTAAGCCAATGCCCCAACCTAGTCAGGTCAGGACACATTTCTTATTTGTATTTAACTTAAAAAGTTGTTAAGTATCATCTGTGAAAGTTCTTTTTATTGAGTTCTTGCTGTACTCGTGTAGTTGTACTCACCTATCTATACTTACCTAGCTGTACTCACCTAGCTCCACCCAGCTAGTTGTACCCACTCATCTGTAATCACCTAGTTGTAATCCCCTAGCTGTACTCGCCTAGCTGTACTCACCTACCTGTACTCATCTAGTTTTATTCACTTAGCTGTACTCTCCTAGCTGTACTCATCTGCACCCAGCTAGTTGTACTCCCCTAGCTGTACTCACCTATCTGTACTCACCTACCTGTACTCACCTAGTTTTATTCACTTAGCTGTACTCTCCTAGCTGTACTCATCTGCACCCAGCTAGTTGTACTCACGTAGCTGTACTCACTTATCTGTATTCACCTAGGTGTACTCACCTAGTACTCACCTATTTGTATTCACTGAACTGTACTCACCTAGGTGTACTCAGCTGTGCCCAGCTAGTTGCACTCACCTAGCTGTACTTACGTAGCTGTACTCACGTAGTTGCATGCAGTTACTCATCATCTGTGTGCAGTTACTTGTTCTCACCTAGCTGTACTTACCTATCAGTACTCACCTTGCTGTACTTATCTTGCTGTACTCACCTTGCTGTACTCACCTTGCTGTACTCACGTTGCTGTACTCATCTTGCTGTAATCACCTTGCTGTACTCACCTTTCTGTACTCACCTTGCTGTACTCATCTTGCTGTAATCACCTTGCTTACTCACCTTGGTGTAATCACCTTACTGTACTCACCTTGCTGTACTCATTTTGCTGTACTCACCTTGCTGTACTCACCTTGCTGTACTCACCTTGCTGTACTCATCTTGCTGTAATCACCTTGCTGCACTCACCTTTCTGTACACACCTTTCAATACTCACCTTTCTGTACTCATCTTGCTGTACTCATCTTGCTGTACTCATCTAGATGAATCTCGACTTCTGCTCCTGGCTCTCAATCACTCATGACCCTTCATGTCGAATGACTATCAACACTGATCTTTAGAGCGTAGGCCAACTAGCCTATGATGATGACTGAGGCACATCTGCAACACTTGGGTATCTTTATTTTTTGAAACTCTTCGACTGCGCAGCAGGCTTCTTCAGTTCGATACCTTGGTGATTTTCATACCGGAAACATTAAAAGAAGTGAGAGAATTGGTAGGTGACCACTACCTTTTGAGCCTACTGGCCCATACAAAGCAGATCCTCTTCAAACCCATCATTTCTCGCACATGTACATCCAACAGGCCACTAGCCTACACCTGAATTATGGACACAGGTGTAGACTAGTGGCCTGCACACCTGGCTGCACCACGCTTACCAAGGTAGGAAGAGCAAAAAGACAGTAGAGAGAATAAATACTCGTATTTCCTTAAACAAACAGCAAGCAGTGTATGTACAGTATATATAGGATATGTACAATAAGGTAAATGCAAGCAAGAGACACTGTGAGAACCTTAGCGGACAGTCTTGGAGATAAGTCTGCTAATGTTGATTCATGGTTGTCCCACATTGCTTCACAGCTTAGGTGGGCTTCTTTGTCACTGGCTGGTTGAACCAAGGTGCACCCTTAACACCTGGTTCGCTGGTCAAGAGTCATGACAATATAGGTGTGTGACGTCCTCAGAATAAAATATAACGTACTCTTAGTATGCATTTCCTCATCCAGATTCTCCAGGTTCTGTTCCTACCTTATAAGCAGTCTCTCTCTCTCTCTCTCTCTCTCTCTCTCTCTCTATTTACCCTATTGAGTTTCATAAGTATCTTGTACGTCCTAACTTTGGATTTATATTTTTCCTTTCATGTCCCCCACACCAGTTTTGTAACGAATTTCTGTATTTTCCCAAGTTTCTGTGGAAATTAGCTTCGGTGACGGTTCCATGACAGTGTTGTTGATTCTGCAAT
>NC_091292.1:35585952-35588452 GCF_038502225.1 Cherax quadricarinatus
TTCCTCCAATTTCTGAAGTGCTCTCCGGTTTGGAACTTTTTCAAATGCTTTCTTGCAGTCCAAGAAGATGCAGTCCACCCAACCTTTTTTTTTTCTTGGTTTACTTCCCTGACCCTCTCACAGAACTCCAGCAATTTATACAGTATTTCCGTCCTTAAATCTGATTTTTTTTCTGTAAAGAATCATCTTCTCTCCATGTGCTCCAGTATCCTTCACTCAGTTTACTTCAGAACTTTTGATAGAATGCATGTTAAAGACACAGGACTGTAATTCAGCACCTCTTAACTACCCACCCCCCTCCCTTTTTTTAAATATGGCGGACCACATTTGCATTTTACAAATATTCTGGTTGCTCCCTTGATTGGAGAGATTGGTTGAAGACCATTGCTGCTGAGCCACACAATGTTTCTGCTCCTTCTCTCAGCACTCATGCAGATGTGTTGCCTAGTCCCACTGATTTTGGTTCATCGAATTCCTTTAATTGTTCCATATGTTGTGATTATAGTGCCTTTTAGTAGCTTTCCACTTTCTTTATCGAGACTTTTAGATTTTTGCTAAGTTTTCGTGTATTTTGCTGTCATTCACTGTCATCGTCCTTCCCTCTTTAGCCTTGTTTCTTGGGCCCTCATAGTTGGCTTTTTTTTATGTGGCTGTGAGGTTACTTTTATTAAGTTTAGTCTTATGATGTCATATCATTTTCAGACAACCTTTCAGCTTTCCTTCTTATTCATGCATATTCGTTTCTGGTTCTCCATTGTTTCTCAGTTATCTGCGATTTGATTTGCTCCATATTTCTTGCAAACCCTTGTATACCTTCCCTTGGCCTCTCTCCTTTCCTGATTGAACCATCGGCTCTCTCTGTTTTTCTTGTTTCCTCTCTTCATGACATTTCTCTTTGCGTCTTGTACATCTTTGCTCTTCTATTCTCTTTTGCACTGCAATCTCTCAGAAAATTGTTCATGCCATCATAGTAGTCCTATCATTAGTCCTATTTATTTGACTCATTTCCTCCGTTTCTTTCTCCATCCCAGTTTCCACCAGATACTCAAACATAGAAGTACCACGTGATTGCTAATATCTATTGTTTCCCCTTAAGTTATTTCAACTAAGTCATATTCTTTTTGTGAAAATTAAATCAAGTTTCCCTGGTTCTTATCCCACCATCACCTTAGTTTATTCCTTCTTCATTACTGCTTTCGTAAGCCTCATTATCTATGTTTCTGGTTCTTCACTGCGTCCCACTTTTCCCAGTCAATCCATTATGGTTGTAATTATCTATTCTAGACGCTTAGCTTTGCTTCATGCTCTCTCTTCCTCTGGTTCCATTAAGTAAATCTTTGTCCAGTTGTTCTCCTCTGTTGGTCAGATTTTGTTTCGTGGTGATTGTAAATCAGTGCCTCAGTGCCTCTATTACAGTACCTGCTACAATACCCTAAATCCCCTGTTTCCAAGTTTCCCAGTTCCTCGAAGCTCCAGCGACCTCTGACAATCAGTACTACTACTTTTTTTCCCTTTTCTTACTATTTGGTAGCCCTCTGAGACTATCGCATTTGTTGTTCACTTGCAGAGACAACAAGTCTTTGCAGAGAGTTGGGACATTTCCTGGATTATTTACCCTATTTATTCATTTCTTCTGGAATGGGGGGTTGCCTCTTCCCTGTTCTGTTCCTCTGCTGCTTCTTTCTTCTTGCCCATGTCTCCATTTCTGTCATTCATTCTTCCTCCTTCGGTTTTCTTAAAAAAAAAGACTATGTGGAATTTGTTAAATCCCCTCAGATCTAATTTTTCTTCTCATTGCTAGGTTTCTCGCTTTTAGTCTCATAAAGAGAAATTGCAACTGCCTTGTCTTTATATATATATATATATATATATATATATATATATATATATATATATATATATATATATATATATATATATATATATATATATATATATGCATCTTCTCTTAAAGAACACAGATTTTTCCTATTTTAACTGCGGTTCCCATGTCTTCTACGAGATCTTCATTAATTGGGTCTCTTTTGGATTTACATTCTCTTGCATTACCTGAGGTGGATATGGGGTATACAATAAACTTTTCGCTTTGACGGCACAATCTACATCTATATACAACATTTATATTCTCAATGAGTAGATCTTATATTCATGAGTGTACAGACGCCTCAAACTGTTCCTTGTTAAGTTACTGGACAGCAGGGGTCACAAGATGTCAAGGAGGAAGCAGCGTTATGTGAAACATTGCTCGTCCTGATAAGCGGAAAAAAATCATCCCTTTTCTGTCATCATTAACCAGCGTCGTCTGACGTGATTACTTCCCCGTCTGTCTCATCCACACCATGATCACCATGAACCCACACCATGATCACCATGAACCCATACCATGATCACCATGAACCCACACCATGATTCCCGTATACATGCCCTCTCACAACACTATTTTTTAAACAGGGTTTTACAATACCCTAAATCCCCTGTTTCCAAGTTTCCCAGTTCCTCG
>NC_091292.1:35590952-35633452 GCF_038502225.1 Cherax quadricarinatus
GCGTTTTCTCAGGTGCAAATGTTACTTGCCATCTATTTCCCCAAGCTTGATATAGCTCTCAGCTGGTGATTGATGTAGCTTAGAGCAGCTGGCATTTCTTCTCTTGGATAAGTGAATGTCAGTGTACAGTCGTCTGCATATGCATGTGATTCTGGGATGAGATGAAGAAGGAAGGTCGTTGAAGTAGACATTCCATAACAGTGGACCCAGCACACTTCCTTGTGGAACGCTTGCCCCAATAGGATGTCTTGCTGATTCCGTTCCATTGAGGACTACACCTAGAGATCTACCATGAAGGTAATCACTGAGGAGACATAGCGTAGAGCCTGCAATTCCCAGTGCTTGAAGTTTTGCTAAGAGGCCCTGGTGCCACACCCGGTCGAAAGCGCCAGCAATGTCCAGTGCTACCACACAGCTGACTTTGGATTCATCCAGTGACTGGTGCCACTTAGTGGAGAGGTTTAACAACAGATCAGCAGCAGAGTAACCTTTCCTGAAGCCATATTGACGATCACAAAGTAGTGAGTGGTAGTCAAAAAAATCTGTCATTTGTCTTGAGATTATTGTCTCAAGGATCTTACCAGTGATTGACAGGAGGGTGACACTGGTCTGTAGTTGCTGATTTCTGCTCTGCTCTTCTTTTTGTGAACAGGGACTACATTTGCCTCTTTCCATGGAGAGGGCCATTTACACTGTACTAGGCAGTGCTGAAAGATGCGAGTTAGAGGTGCTGCTAGCTGGTCTGCACATCTTCTCAACAATCTTGGGCTCAACTTGTCTGGGCCCACAGCCTTTTCTTCTTGGTCAATGGATTTAAGAAGGAAATGCACCTCCTCCTGCCTTATTGTCACCACTGACAGTTTTGACACAGTTCTTGCAGCTAGCCAAGGAGGGTCCCTTGCTGGATCAGGAACTTGCATTTTGGTAGCAAAGTGTTCAGCAAAGAGGTCCGCCTTCTCTTGACTACTAGTAGAGGTGGTCCCATCCCGTCGATTTAGAGGTGGAATAAGTTCATCAGGCAGATAACCTTGTCTGTCCTTGACCAGGGACCACCAGGTTTTGGAGCCTACCCTTCCTGATGCGAACTTTCTTTTAGTGTCCACCTCCCATTTAGTAATGGCCCACTTTTGAACATCACCCATATGCCTACAGGCTTGCATGTGCAAGTTCCTGTTATAGGTGGTAGGATGTCTCTTATACCTTCTGCCATGCTTTGTACTTAGCAGTAGCAGCCTCTCTACAACGAAAGCCAAACCAAGGCTGATCTGTAGGCTTTGTCACATATTGCCGGTGAGGAATGTGTTCTTGTTGCAGATTAAGGATGTGTCCAGTGAAGGCTTTCACTTGGTTGTCAACATCCCCTGGAGAAGAGCATTCCAGTCGGTGGTGGCGAGCTCAGAGCAAAGGGCTGGCCAATTACCTCTTTCCCATAGCCAGGTTGTGCGTGTGGACTCCTCACCTCGTTCTGTTGGGATCTTAAGTGTGGTGAAAAACAGCCTTGTGGTCAGACGATCCAACGTAGCCGAGGGGTTGACAAGTGACTATGCCTTCTGCCAGATCACTCACTACTGGGTCAAGGGAGGAGCCAGAGATATGAGTAGGGAAATCAACAAAGTTTCTCATGTCAAACACTGCAAGAAGGTCATCAAAGTCCCTCTGTATAAGGTGCTGGTTGAGGTCACCAACAATTATAATATTTTTACAGTTGTGTTGTAGCAGAAGGGAGTCAATATTTTCCATTAGGAAGTTGATAGGGTCTGCATGTTGCCACTGAGGTCTGTACATTGCACATGCTAGTACAGAGGTACTAGTGTTTATACAGAGCTTGAAGAACATCATTTCAAGATGTGTAGGGGTGGCAACATCTATGTGCTGGGCATGAACACTTTTAGAGAAGCACACAGCAACACCACCTCCTTGCCCTTCCCTTGCCTGTCTCTTCTCATCCATGAGGTGTAGCCAGCAATTCTTGCAAAATTTTCTGGAGTCCTGTCATCCAAAAATGTTTCAACAACAGCTATCATGTCGGGACGCCGAGTGTTCACAAAGCTATGTGTGAGCTCTCCAACATTAGTAATGAAACCTCTAATGTTGGCCGACAGGATGCTGATAGACTGGCTCCTCATGATGAAGTGGTCAGCTTGAGGTGGTGGGTGTGTAGGGAATGTAAGGTGCCTGCCCTTGAGAGAGAAGGGTACTGAGGCAGCTGCAGGGATGTAGGTCTGTGGTCTTGTATAAGGCCCAATCCCACCTGATGGGCTGGGATAGGAGTAGCTAAGTGGGTGACGTGTGAGAGTGTTTACCAATTCAGAGATCCTGCTGGTTTGTTCTGAGAACAGGTCTCTAAACAGGTGGCCCTGTCTGTCAAGTTCCTTTTTCTTCCGACACTGGTCCTCCTTATGTCCTTTCTTGTAGCAGTAGTTACACCTGGTATCTCGCAGGCAGTTGTTGGCAGAGTGCCCCTTCCGGTGACAGCGAGAGCACAGCCTAGGTGCCTGGGAGGGTGGACTAGGATTTGTTGTACCTCCTGTGTTTCGCAGATTTGTCCTCGGATTCTGCCGCTGGAACTGTGTTAGTGGAGGGTGAGACGGCTGTAGATGTCTTCCTCTCTCTCTCTCTCTCTCTCTCTCTCTCTCTCTCTCTCTCTCTCTCTCTCTCTCTCTCTCTCTCTCTCTCTCTCTCTCTCTCTCTCTCTCTCTCTCTCTCTCTACCTCTCTCTCTCTCTCTCTCTCTCTCTCTCTCTGTCTCCTCTCTCTCTCTCCACTCTCTCTCTCTCTCTCTCTCTCCCACTCTCTCCTCTCTCTCTTTTTTTTTTTTTTTTTTTTTTTTTTTTTTTTTTTTTTTACACATGGTTTGACAGGTTAGGATCCCTAGCTTTATTGACAAGCTATTTACAGGTTAAGGATTCCTAACTTTATTGACAAGCTAGGCTGTTACCTACATCAGCTCATTTGAAAACATTTTTATTGTTATGAGACATACAAGTAGGGAACAGGATGAAGTTGGAGCCATCTGTGGGCCGGCATTTTCATTTGATCAACTGACGTTATCTCGTTGACATCATTATGCTGAACGAATGTGTTCCATACTCGAGTCATCCTGGGTATGTATGATCTCAGATGGAGTGATGTTCTGGAGAAGGGTACAGCCAGAGTGAAGTTGCTGCTTTCTGCCCGTCTTGTGGCATAAAAGCTTGTTTTGCGCTGTCCTCGAAGTGGATCCAAGTGTGGTATTTTGACAATATTGGCCTTGTACATAACAGTAAGGCCACCCACATCCCTCCTATGTTGAAGGCTCTGCTGAAATGACAGATCCATCCAGGATGGGTCCAGGCGAGAGATGAGACGTCTTGCTCTGTTCTCTACTCTGTCAAGCAGTCGCAGATGAGAGGGGGTCAGGCAAACCAAGAAAGTGGAGCATACTCAAGGTGTGAGCGTACTTGTGCCTCGTACGTATCTTGCAACCCCTACTGTCAAGCAGATGCGAGATACGGCGAAGTGCTGTAAGCTTCCTGGCTGCCTTGTTTGCAAGATTTACAACATGGTTCTTCATGGTTAGTTTGGAGTCAAATTTCACCCCAAGGATATCAACTTCTTCTCCAGGTGCCAACATCCTCCCATTCATCCTTACTACTGCACCAGCATTACCATCATGGTGCCTAGAGACGATCATCATTTGCGTTTTCTCAGGTGCAAATGTTACTTGCCATCTATTTCCCCAAGCTGATATAGCTCTCAGCTGGTGATTGATGTAGCTTAGAGCAGCTGGCATTTCTTCTCTTGGATAAGTGAATGTCAGTGTACAGTCGTCTGCATATGCATGTGATTCTGGGATGAGATGAAGAAGGTCGTTGAAGTAGACATTCCATAACAGTGGACCCAGCACACTTCCTTGTGGAACGCTTGCCCCAATAGGATGTCTTGCTGATTCCGTTCCATTGAGGACTACACTTAGAGATCTACCATGAAGGTAATCACTGAGGAGACATAGCGTAGAGCCTGCAATTCCCAGTGCTTGAAGTTTTGCTAAGAGGCCCTGGTGCCACACCCGGTCGAAAGCGCCAGCAATGTCCAGTGCTACCACACAGCTGACTTTGGATTCATCCAGTGACTGGTGCCACTTAGTGGAGAGGTTTAACAACAGATCAGCAGCAGAGTAACCTTTCCTGAAGCCATATTGACGATCACAAAGTAGTGAGTGGTAGTCAAAAAAATCTGTCATTTGTCTTGAGATTATTGTCTCAAGGATCTTACCAGTGATTGACAGGAGTGACACTGGTCTGTAGTTGCTGATTTCTGCTCTGCTCTTCTTTTTGTGAACAGGGACTACATTTGCCTCTTTCCAAGGAGAGGGCCATTTACACTGTACTAGGCAGTGCTGAAAGATGCGAGTTAGAGGTGCTGCTAGCTGGTCTGCACATCTTCTCAGCTCTCACCTCAATCTCTCTCTCACTCTCTCTCTCTCTCTCTCTCTCTCTCTCTCTCTCTCTCTCTCTCTCTCTCTCTCTCTCTATCTCACTCTCTCTCTCTCTCTCTCTCTCTCTCTCTCTCTCTCTCTCTCTCTCTCTCTCTCTCTCTCTCTCTCTCTCTCTCTCTCTCTCTCTCTCTCTCTCTCTCTCTCTCTCTCTCTCTCTCTCTCTCTCTCTCTCTCTCTCTCTCTCTCTCTCTCTCTCTCTCTCTCTCTCTCTCTCTCTCTCTCTCTCTCTCTGTCTCTCTCTCTCTCTCTCTCTCTCTCTCTCTCTCTCTCCCATGATCGTCTTCACGCCTCATGCTCCGTACATTACAGGGATGAAGCCCACATATATTACCCTCATATTACCTTAATGTAACGGTAAACCAGATAATTACTACATATCACGACCAGAAACAACCTCAGTGACAGTCAAGAGGAAAGAAATGTAACTCATCTTAGACGTAACGTTTCAATCTTGAGCTGAGGAGGAAGACGGGTTAAGGGATATGATGGAAAGGGAGGGTTGGGAAGATGAGGGGTACAAAAGAGGGGAATTGGCGTAAAGCGGGAGAAAGAGAAGAAGTGATAGGTAAAAGGACATTAGAGGCTCTGAGGAGGAGAATGGAGTGTTGAGAGGGATAAGTGGAAGGACTGAGGTTAGAGAGGGATGAAGGGAGCAAGGAATACGGACGAGGGGTTAAGATTGATGGGAGGGATGGGATGGATGAGGGGAATAAAATGAGTGAGAGGAACTGCAAGAGAGTCGGATGCACTGAGGAGGATGAATGAGGATATAAGCGCGCTGGTCTAAGACGCCTTAAAATATCCCGTGGCATCCAGAATAAGTGTTTGACTGGGCATGAAACACACATACACGGAGCCAGGACTTGTGACTCAACCCTTGCAGCCACATATAGGTGAGTACACACACACACACACACACACACACACACACACACACACACACACACACACACACACACACACACACACACACACACACACACACACACACACATGCACATGCTTACACCGTGTAATGACAGCATCTCAAAAAAAAAAATTCTCATCCCGAATTCAATAAGTTCTACAAAAAAAAAATGCAAATTATCATGATACTGCTGGTTATGTTCAAGCTTTGTGGCAGGGGCAGGAGTGGTGCAAGTTAGGTTCAAGCTTTGTGGCAGGGGCAGGAGTGGTGCAAGTTATGTTCAAGCTTTGTGGCAGGGGCAGGAGTGGTGCAAGTTATGTTCAAGCTTTGTGGCAGGGGCAGGAGTGGTGCAAGTTATGTTCAAGCTTTGTGGCAGGGGCAGGAGTGGTGCAAGTTATGTTCAAGCTTTGTGGCAGGGGCAGGAGTGGTGCAAGTTATGTTCAAGCTTTGTGGCAGGGGCAGGAGTGGTGCAAGTTAGGTTCAAGCTTTGTGGCAGGTGCAGGAGTGGTGCAAGTTATGTTCAAGCTTTGTGGCAGGGGCAGGAGTGGTGCAAGTTATGTTCAAGCTTTGTGGCAGGGGCAGGAGTGGTGCAAGTTAGGTTCAAGCTTTGTGGCAGGGGCAGGAGTGGTGCAAGTTATGTTCAAGCTTTGTGGCAGGGGCAGGAGTGGTGCAAGTTATGTTCAAGCTTTGTGGCAGGGGCAGGAGTGGTGCAAGTTATGTTCAAGCTTTGTGGCAGGGGCAGGAGTGGTGCAAGTTAGGTTCAAGCTTTGTGGCAGGGGCAGGAGTGGTGCAAGTTATGTTCAAGCTTTGTGGCAGGGGCAGGAGTGGTGCAAGTTAGGTTCAAGCTTTGTGGCAGGGGCAGGAGTGGTGCAAGTTATGTTCAAGCTTTGTGGCAGGGGCAGGAGTGGTGCAAGTTATGTTCAAGCTTTGTGGCAGGGGCAGGAGTGGTGCAAGTTAGGTTCAAGCTTTGTGGCAGGGGCAGGAGTGGTGCAAGTTATGTTCATGCTTTGTGGCAGGGGCAGGAGTGGTGCAAGTTATGTTCAAGCTTTGTGGCAGGGGCAGGAGTGGTGCAAGTTATGTTCAAGCTTTGTGGCAGGGGCAGGAGTGGTGCAAGTTATGTTCAAGCTTTGTGGCAGGGGCAGGAGTGGTGCAAGTTATGTTCAAGCTTTGTGGCAGGGGCAGGAGTGGTGCAAGTTAGGTTCAAGCTTTGTGGCAGGGGCAGGAGTGGTGCAAGTTATGTTCAAGCTTTGTGGCAGGGGCAGGAGTGGTGCAAGTTAGGTTCAAGCTTTGTGGCAGGGGCAGGAGTGGTGCAAGTTATGTTCAAGCTTTGTGGCAGGGGCAGGAGTGGTGCAAGTTATGTTCAAGCTTTGTGGCAGGGGCAGGAGTGGTGCAAGTTATGTTCAAGCTTTGTGGCAGGGGCAGGAGTGGTACAAGTTATGTTCAAGCTTTGTGGCAGGGGCAGGAGTGGTGCAAGTTATGTTCAAGCTTTGTGGCAGGGGCAGGAGTGGTGCAAGTTAGGTTCAAGCTTTGTGGCAGGGGCAGGAGTGGTGCAAGTTATGTTCAAGCTTTGTGGCAGGGGCAGGAGTGGTGCAAGTTAGGTTCAAGCTTTGTGGCAGGGGCAGGAGTGGTGCAAGTTATGTTCAAGCTTTGTGGCAGGGGCAGGAGTGGTGCAAGTTAGGTTCAAGCTTTGTGGCAGGGGCAGGAGTGGTGCAAGTTATGTTCAAGCTTTGTGGCAGGGGCAGGAGTGGTGCAAGTTAGGTTCAAGCTTTGTGGCAGGGGCAGGAGTGGTGCAAGTTAGGTTCAAGCTTTGTGGCAGGGGCAGGAGTGGTGCAAGTTATGTTCAAGCTTTGTGGCAGGGGCAGGAGTGGTGCAAGTTAGGTTCAAGCTTTGTGGCAGGGGCAGGAGTGGTGCAAGTTATGTTCAAGCTTTGTGGCAGGGGCAGGAGTGGTGCAAGTTAGGTTCAAGCTTTGTGGCAGGGGCAGGAGTGGTGCAAGTTATGTTCAAGCTTTGTGGCAGGGGCAGGAGTGGTGCAAGTTAGGTTCAAGCTTTGTGGCAGGGGCAGGAGTGGTGCAAGTTAGGTTCAAGCTTTGTGGCAGGGGCAGGAGTGGTGCAAGTTATGTTCAAGCTTTGTGGCAGGGGCAGGAGTGGTGCAAGTTTGGTTCAAGCTTTGTGGCAGGGGCAGGAGTGGTGCAAGTTAGGTTCAAGCTTTGTGGCAGGGGCAGGAGTGGTGCAAGTTATGTTCAAGCTCTGTGGCAGGGGCAGGAGTGGTGCAAGTCAGGTTCAAGCTTTGTGACAGGGGCAGGAGTGGTGCAATTTATGTTCAAGCTCTGTGGCAGGGGCAGGAGTGGTGCAAGTCATGCATGTTCAAGCTTTGTGGCAGGGGCAGGAGTGGTGCAAGTTATGTTCAAGCTTTGTGGCAGGGGCAGGAGTGGTGCAAGTAATGTTCAAGCTTTGTGGCAGGGGCAGGAGTGGTGCAAGTTATGTTCAAGCTTTGTGGCAGGGGCAGGAGTGGTGCAAGTCAGGTTCAAGCTTTGTGACAGGGGCAGGAGTGGTGCAAGTCATTTTCAAGCTTTGTGGCAGGGGCAGGAGTGGTGCAAGTAATGTTCAAGCTTTGTGGCAGGGGCAGGAGTGGTGCAAGTTATGTTCAAGCTTTGTGGCAGGGGCAGGAGTGGTGCAAGTAGTGTTCAAGCTTTGTGGCAGGGGCAGGAGTGGTGCAAGTTAGGTTCAAGCTTTGTGGCAGGGGCAGGAGTGGTGCAAGTTATGTTCAAGCTTTGTGGCAGGGGCAGGAGTGGTGCAAGTTATGTTCAAGCTTTGTGGCAGGGGCAGGAGTGGTGCTTGTTATGTTCAAGCTTTGTGGCAGGGGCAGGAGTGGTACAAGTTATGTTCAAGCTTTGTGGCAGGGGCAGGAGTGGTGCAAGTTATGTTCAAGCTTTGTGGCAGGGGCAGGAGTGGTGCAAGTTAGGTTCAAGCTTTGTGGCAGGGGCAGGAGTGGTGCAAGTTATGTTCAAGCTTTGTGGCAGGGGCAGGAGTGGTGCAAGTTAGGTTCAAGCTTTGTGGCAGGGGCAGGAGTGGTGCAAGTTATGTTCAAGCTTTGTGGCAGGGGCAGGAGTGGTGCAAGTTAGGTTCAAGCTTTGTGGCAGGGGCAGGAGTGGTGCAAGTTATGTTCAAGCTTTGTGGCAGGGGCAGGAGTGGTGCAAGTTAGGTTCAAGCTTTGTGGCAGGGGCAGGAGTGGTGCAAGTTAGGTTCAAGCTTTGTGGCAGGGGCAGGAGTGGTGCAAGTTATGTTCAAGCTTTGTGGCAGGGGCAGGAGTGGTGCAAGTTAGGTTCAAGCTTTGTGGCAGGGGCAGGAGTGGTGCAAGTTATGTTCAAGTTTTGTGGCAGGGGCAGGAGTGGTGCAAGTTAGGTTCAAGCTTTGTGGCAGGGGCAGGAGTGGTGCAAGTTATGTTCAAGCTTTGTGGCAGGGGCAGGAGTGGTGCAAGTTAGGTTCAAGCTTTGTGGCAGGGGCAGGAGTGGTGCAAGTTAGGTTCAAGCTTTGTGGCAGGGGCAGGAGTGGTGCAAGTTATGTTCAAGCTTTGTGGCAGGGGCAGGAGTGGTGCAAGTTTGGTTCAAGCTTTGTGGCAGGGGCAGGAGTGGTGCAAGTTAGGTTCAAGCTTTGTGGCAGGGGCAGGAGTGGTGCAAGTTATGTTCAAGCTTTGTGGCAGGGGCAGGAGTGGTGCAAGTCAGGTTCAAGCTTTGTGACAGGGGCAGGAGTGGTGCAAGTTATGTTCAAGCTTTGTGGCAGGGGCAGGAGTGGTGCAAGTTATGTTCAAGCTTTGTGGCAGGGGCAGGAGTGGTGCAAGTTATGTTCAAGCTTTGTGGCAGGGGCAGGAGTGGTGCAAGTAATGTTCAAGCTTTGTGGCAGGGGCAGGAGTGGTGCAAGTTATGTTCAAGCTTTGTGGCAGGGGCAGGAGTGGTGCAAGTCAGGTTCAAGCTTTGTGACAGGGGCAGGAGTGGTGCAAGTCATTTTCAAGCTTTGTGGCAGGGGCAGGAGTGGTGCAAGTAATGTTCAAGCTTTGTGGCAGGGGCAGGAGTGGTGCAAGTTATGTTCAAGCTTTGTGGCAGGGGCAGGAGTGGTGCAAGTAGTGTTCAAGCTTTGTGGCAGGGGCAGAAGTGGTGCAAGTTATGTTCAAGCTTTGTGGCAGGGGCAGGAGTGGTGCAAGTAATGTTCAAGCTTTGTGGCAGGGGCAGGAGTGGTGTAAGTTAGGTTCAAGCTTTGTGGCAGGGGCAGGAGTGGTGCAAGTCAGGTTCAAGCTTTGTGGCAGGGGCAGGAGTGGTGCAAGTCATGTTCAAGCTTTGTGGCAGGGGCAGGAGTGGTGCAAGTAATGTTCAAGCTTTGTGGCAGGGGCAGGAGTGGTGCAAGTTATGTTCAAGCTTTGTGGCAGGGGCAGGAGTGGTGCAAGTTATGTTCAAGCTTTGTAGCAGGGGCAGGAGTGGTGCAAGTCAGGTTCAAGCTTTGTGGCAGGGGCAGGAGTGGTGCAAGTTATGTTCAAGTTTTGCGGCAGGGGCAGGAGTGGTGCAAGTAATGTTCAAGCTTTGTGGCAGGGGCAGGAGTGGTGCAAGTTATGTTCAAGTTTTGTGGCAGGGGCAGGAGTGGTGCAAGTCATGTTCAAGCTTTGTGGCAGGGGCAGGAGTGGTGCAAGTTATGTTCAAGCTTTGTGGCAGGGGCAGGAGTGGTGCAAGTTATGTTCAAGCTTTGTGGCAGGGGCAGGAGTGGTGCAAGTCATGTTCAAGCTTTGTGGCAGGGGCAGGAGTGGTGCAAGTTATGTTCAAGCTTTGTGGCAGGGGCAGGAGTGGTGCAAGTCATGCATGTTCAAGCTTTGTGGCAGGGACAGGAGTGGTGCAAGTTATGTTCAAGCTTTGTGGCAGGGACAGGAGTGGTGCAAGTCATGTTCAAGCTTTGTGGCAGGGGCAGGAGTGGTGCAAGTCAGGTTCAAGCTTTGTGACAGCGGCAGGAGTGGTGCAAGTCAGGTTCAAGCTTTGTGACAGGGGCAGGAGTGGTGCAAGTTATGTTCAAGCTCTGTGGCAGGGGCAGGAGTGGTGCAAGTAAGGTTCAAGCTTTATGACAGGAGCAGGAGTGGTGCAAGTGATGTTCAAGCTTTGTGACAGGGGCACGAGTGGTGCAAGTTATGTTCAAGCTTTGTGACAGGGGCAGGAGTGGTGCGAGTCAGGTTCAAGCTTTGTGACAGGGGCAGGAGTGGTGCAAGTTATATTCAAGCTTTGTGGCAGGGGCAGGAGTGGTGCAAGTCAGGTTCAAGCTTTGTGACAGGGGCAGGAGTGGTGCAAGTCATGTTCAAGCTTTGTGGCAGGGGCAGGAGTGGTGCAAGATATGTTCAAGCTTTGTGACTGGGGCAGGAGTGGTGCAAGTCATGTTCAAGCTTTGTGGCAGGGGCAGGAGTGGTGCAAGTCATGTTCAAGCTTTGTGGCAGGGGCAGGAGTGGTGCAAGTCATGTTCAAGCTTTGTGGCAGGGGCAGGAGTGGTGCAAGTCATGTTCAAGCTTCGTGGCAGGGGCAGGAGTGTGCAAGTCAGGTTCAAGCTTTGTGGCAGTGGCAGGAGTGGTACAAGTCAGGTTCAAGTTTTGTGGCAGTGGCAGGAGTGGTGCAAGTCAGGTTCAAGCTTTGTGGCAAAGGCAGGAGTGGTGCAAGTCAGGTTCAAGCTTGGCGGCAGTGGCAGGAGTGGTGCAAGTCGGGTTCAAGCTTTGCGGCAGTGGCAGGAGTGGTGCAAGTCATGTTCAAGCTTTGTGGCAGGGGCAGGAGTGGTGCAAGTCAGGTTCAAGCTTTGTGACAGCGGCAGGAGTGGTGCAAGTCAGGTTCAAGCTTTGTGACAGGGGCAGGAGTGGTGCAAGTTATGTTCAAGCTCTGTGGCAGGGGCAGGAGTGGTGCAAGTCAGGTTCAAGCTTTATGACAGGAGCAGGAGTGGTGCAAGTGATGTTCAAGCTTTGTGACAGGGGCACGAGTGGTGCAAGTTATGTTCAAGCTTTGTGGCAGGGGCAGGAGTGGTGCGAGTCAGGTTCAAGCTTTGTGACAGGGGCAGGAGTGGTGCAAGTTATGTTCAAGCTTTGTGGCAGGGGCAGGAGTGGTGCAAGTCAGGTTCAAGCTTTGTGACAGGGGCAGGAGTGGTGCAAGTCATGTTCAAGCTTTGTGGCAGGGGCAGGAGTGGTGCAAGATATGTTCAAGCTTTGTGACTGGGGCAGGAGTGGTGCAAGTCATGTTCAAGCTTTGTGGCAGGGGCAGGAGTGGTGCAAGTCATGTTCAAGCTTTGTGGCAGGGGCAGGAGTGGTGCAAGTCATGTTCAAGCTTCGTGGCAGGGGCAGGAGTGTGCAAGTCAGGTTCAAGCTTTGTGGCAGTGGCAGGAGTGGTACAAGTCAGGTTCAAGTTTTGTGGCAGTGGCAGGAGTGGTGCAAGTCAGGTTCAAGCTTTGTGGCAAAGGCAGGAGTGGTGCAAGTCAGGTTCAAGCTTGGCGGCAGTGGCAGGAGTGGTGCAAGTCGGGTTCAAGCTTTGCGGCAGTGGCAGGAGTGGTGCAAGTCAGGTTCAAGCTTTGTGGCAGAGGCAGGAGTGGTGCAAGTCAGGTTCAAGCTTTGTGACAGGGGCAGGAGTGGTGCAAGTCAGGTTCAAGCTTTGTGGCAGGGGCAGGAGTGGTGCAAGTCAGGTTCAAGCTTTGTGGCAGTGGCAGCAGTGGTGCAAGTCAGGTTCAAGCTTTGTAGCAGGGGCAGGAGTGGTGCAAGTCACGTTCAAGCTTTGCGGCAGTGGCAGGAGTGGTGCAAGTCAGGTTCAAGCTTTGTGGCAGGGGCAGGAGTGGTGCAAGTCAGGTTCAAGCTTTGCGGCAGTGGCAGGAGTGGGGCAAGTCAGGCTCAAGTTTTGCGGCAATGGCTGGAGTGGTGTAAGTCAGGTTCAAGCTTTGTGGCAGTGGCAGGAGTGGTGCAAATCAGGTTCAAGCTTTCAGGCAGTGGCAGGAGTGGTGCAAGTCAGGTTCAAGCTTTGCGGCAGTGGCAGGAGTGGTGCAAGTCAGGTTCAAGCTTTGTGGCAGTGGCAGAAGTGGTACTAGTCAGGTTCAAGCTTTACGGCAGTGGTAGGAGTGGTGCAAGTCAGGTTCAAGCTTTGTTACAGTGGCAGGAGTGGTGCAAGTCAGGTTCAAGCTTTGGGGCGGTGGCAGGAGTGGTGCAAGTCAGGTTCAAGCTTTGTGGCAGTGGCAGGAGTGGTGCAAGTCAGGTTCAAGCTTTGTGGCAGTGGCAGGAGAGGTGCAAGTCAGGTTCAAGCTTTTCGACAGTGGCAGGAGTGGTGCAAGTCAGGTTCAAGCTTTGTGGCAGTGGCAAGAGTGGTGCAAGTCAGATTCAAGCTTTGTGGCAAGGACAGGAGTGGTGCAAGTCAGGTTCAAGCTTTGTGACAGGGGCAGGAGTGGTGCAAGTCAGGTTCAAGCTTTGTGGCAGGGCAGGAGTGGTGCAAGTCAGGTTCAAGCTTTGTGACAGAGGCAGGAGTGGTGCTAGTCAGGTTCAAGCTTTGTGAGAAGGGCAGGAGTGGTGCAAGTCAGGTTCAAGCTTTGTGGCAGGAGCAGGAGTGGTGCAAGTCAGGTTCAAGCTTTGTGGCAGGGCAGGAGTTGTGCAAGTCAAGTTCAAGCTTTGTGGCAGTGGCAGGAGTGGTGCAAGTCAGGTTCAAGATTTGTGGCAGGGGCAGGAGTGGTGCTAGTCAGGTTCAAGCTTTGTGGCAAGGGCAGAAGTGGTGCAAGACAGGTTCAAGCTTTGTGGCAGTGGCAGGAGTGGTGCAAGTCAGGTTCAAGCTTTGATGCAGGGGCAGGAGTGGTGCAAGTCAGGCTCAAGCTTTGTGGCAGGGGCAGGAGTGGTGCAAGTCAGGTTCAAGCTTTGTATCAGTAGCAGGAGTGGTGCAAGTCAGGTTCAAGCTTTGTGGCAGGGGCAGTAGTGGTGCAAGTCAGGCTCAAGCTTTGTGGCAGGGGCAGGAGTGGTGCTGGTCAGGTTCAAGCTTTGTGGCAGGGGCAGGAGTGGTGCAAGTCAGGTTCAAGCTTTGTGGCAGTGGCAGGAGTGGTGCAAGTCAGGTTCAAGCTTTGTGGCAGTGGCAGGAGTGGTGCAAGTCAGGTTCAAGCTTTGTGGCAGGGGCAGGAGTTGTGCAAGTCAGGTTCAAGCTTTGTGGCAGTAGCAGGAGTGGTGCAAGTCAGGTTCAAGCTTTGTGGCAGGGGCAGGAGTGGTGCAAGTCAGATTCAAGCTTTGTGGCAGGGACAGGAGTGGTGCAAGCCAGGTTCAAGCTTTGTGACAGGGGCAGAAGTAGTGCAAGTCGGGTTCAAGCTTTGTGGCAGGGGCAGGAGTGGTGCAAGTCAGGTTCAAGCTTTGTGACAGGGGCAGGAGAGGTGCTAGTCAGGTTCAAGCTTTGTGGCATTGGCAGGAGCGATGCAAGTCAGGTTCAAGCTTTGTGGCAGGGGCAGGAGTGGTGAAAGTCAGGTTCAAGCTTTGCGGTAGTGGCAGGAGTGGTGCAAGTCAGGTTCAAGCTTTGTGGCAGGGGCAGGAGTTGTGCAAGTCAGGTTCAAGCTTTGTGGCAGTGGCAGGAGTGGTGCAAGTCAGGTTCAAGCTTTGCGGTAGTGGCAGGAGTGGTGCAAGTCAGGTTCAAGTTTTGTGGCAGTGGCAGGAGTGGTGCAAGTTAGGTTCAAGCTTTGTGGCAGTGGCAGAAGTGGTGCAAGTCAGGTTCAAGCTTTGTGACAGGGGCAGGAGTTGTGCAAGTCAGGTTCAAGCTTTGTGGCAGGGGCAGGAGTGGTGCAAGTCAGGTTAAAGCTTTGTGGCAGTGGCAGGAGTGGTACAAGTCAGGTTCAAGCTTGGTCGCAGTGGCAAGAGTGGTGCAAGTCAGGTTCAAGCTTTGTGACAGGGGCAGGAGTGGTGCAAATCAGGTTCAAGCTGTGTGACAGGGGCAGGAGTGGTGCAAGTCAGGTTCAAGTTTTGTGGCAGGGGCAGGAGTGGAGCGAGTCAGGTTCAAGCTTTGTGACAGGGGCAGGAGTGGTGCTAGACAGGTTCAAGCTTTGTGACAGGGGCAGGAGTGGTGCAAGTCTGGTTCAAGCTTCGTATCAGGGGCAGGTGTGGTGTAAGTCAGGTTCAAGCTTTGTGGCAGGGGCAGGAGTGGTGCAAATCAGGTTCAAGCTTTGTGACAGGGGCAGGAGTGGTGCAAGTCAGGTTCAAGCTTTGTGGCAGGGGCAGGAGTGGTGCAAGTCAGGTTCAAGTTTTGTTGCAGAGGCAGGAGTGGTGCTAATCAGGTCTAAGCTTTGTGGCAGGGGCAGGAGTGGTGCTGGTTAGGTTCAAGCTTTGTGGCAGGGGTAGGAGTGATGCTGGTCATGTCCAAGCTGTGGCAGGGGCAGGAGTGGTTCTGGTCAGGTTCAAGCTTTGTGGCAGTGGCAGGAGTGGTGCAAGTCAGGTCCAAGCTTTGTGGCAGGGGCAGGAGTGGTGCTAATCAGGTCCAAGCTTTGTGGCAGGGGCAGGAGTGGTGCAAGTCACGTTCAAGCTTTGTGACAGGGGCAGGAGTGGTGCTAATCAGGTCCAAGCTTTGTGGCAGGGGCAGGAGTGGTGCAAGTCACGTTCAAGCTTTGTGACAGGGGCAGGAGTGGTGCTAATCAGGTCCAAGCTTTGTGGCAGGGGCAGGAGTGGTGCTGGTTAGGTTCAGGCTTTGTGGCAGGGGTAGGAGCGATGTTGGTCATGTCCAAGCTGTGGCAGGGGCAGGAGTGGTGCTGGTTAGGTTCAGGCTTTGTGGCAGGGGTAGGAGCGATGTTGGTCATGTCCAAGCTGTGGCAGGGGCAGGAGTGGTGCTGGTTAGGTTCAGGCTTTGTGGCAGGGGTAGGAGTGATGCTTGTCATGTCCAAGCTGTGGCAGGGGCAGGAGTGGTGCTGGTTAGGTCCAAGTTTTGTTGCAAGGGCAGAGGTGGTGCTAGGTCAAGTTCAAGCTCTGAAGGAAGGGTGAGACTGATAGGTTAGGTCCATCGTTTCTGGCAGGATGGAAGTGATTACCTGGTGTCAGACCAGGAGTAATGAGAGGCTATGTTGTTGTGATGAAACCAGACTGGATAAGATAAGATAAGATAAGATTTCGTTCGGATTTTTAACCCCGGAGGGTTAGCCACCCAGGATAACCCAAGAAAGTCAGTGCGTCATCGAGGACTGTCTAACTTATTTCCATTGGGGTCCTTAATCTTGTCCCCCAGGATGCGACCCACACCAGTCGACTAACACCCAGGTACCTATTTGCTGCTAGGTGAACAGGACAACAGGTGTAAGGAAACGTGTCGAAATGTTTCCACCCGCCGGGAATCGAACCCGGGCCCTCCGTGTGTGAAGCGGGAGCTTTAGCCACCAGGCCACCGGGAAGCAAATGAATAACTGTGAAGAATTAGCGATAGAAGCAGAGAGAGGACAACAAAGATAGATGCAAATGGAAGTACAAAGATCCTGATAGACGCAGATAGATGAAGATGCAGTAGCAATGTATTTCTAACTAACTCGGTTTACACCGAGAACATTGTTCTTATATTCCATTACTTCCAATACTAATGCTACTTACCATTATTTTACTATTCTTATATGGTCACATGAAATTGTGAAGGAAAAACAAGGTTCTCTCGCTACTCCCCTTGTTCTCTGTCTCACACAGGCAACACCACCATCACCATCACCGTCACCATCACCACTATCACCACCACTACTACTACTACTACCACCACTACTACTATTACTACTACTACTACTACTACTAATAATAATAATAATAATAATAATAATAATAATAATAATAATAATAATAATATTTACATAATATTTAGGGTTATGTAAATATTATTATTATTATTATTATTATTATTATTATTATTATTATTATTATTATTTACAAAACAACAGAAAGAGAATAAATTGAAAGTAATTCCAGGATGGAAATAAACAAGACAAATATATACATGAAAAAATCTGAAGATAAATATATTGAACGACTGAAGAGTGGCAGGAACAGTGAGAGCACAAAAGCTTTTAATGCAGCTCTGACTGTATGTAAGAACATATGAGAGAAGAAGCACTGCAGCAGGCCTACTGGCCCATGCTAGGCAGAAAAATTAAGTTAAAGAAACATTAATATCTATTGAAGAAAATTTCAGAAACAAAGCAAAGAAAATATTTAATAATGCCAGTGTTACTGACGGAATGAATTATGCTGAAGAAATCTTACAAATTTTTATTGATAATTTTCTTGGGAAACTATCTACCTGGAATGTACCTGGAGGGTATTGCAGGGGTCAACGCTCCAGCGGCCCTGTCCTTGACCAAGCCTTCCGGTGGATCAGGGCTGTTACTGCTGGCCGCAAGTAGTGCAACGTACGAACTCCAGTCCGTCTGATCGAGTACTGACTTTAAGAATCTGTCCAGCTCCCTCTTGAAGGCAGCTGCGGATTTATTGGTAATTCGCCATATACCTGGTGGGAGGCTGGTGAACACTCACGAATGATGTGATGGAATATATCATGAGTTAAACTTGAGCGATGCTTAACGAGAAAAAAAACATTTTCATTTAGTATTATCACCAGAGAGATTATTACATTATGTTGGCAAACTTAATGATGGCGAGGTGGTCATGATGGGTGTCATTCATAAGTGTTGAAACATGTGTCCCAGTCATTGTTATTGTTACTTAATGGTTACACACTCTGCTGAGTCATCTAATTTTAAACCCGTTTTCTTATTATCTCCTTTACGGAGACAATTTCAAATTCATTTGCTGGAAATATTCTAAGGCATAATGAATTTTAATTCTAAATATTGCTCTATAAGAATTATTTTCTACTGACTCATGGCAGGAGTTGACTTTTTTTTAATCCTTGCAAGAAGCGAGGAAGAGTATTTAATGTTCCCATGAACCTGTCTAATATATTTGTTAAAGTGGATCACATAATTCCGAGGAGCATACTTGTTGATGGAGGAATTTCTCCTAATATTCTCCATTTTATTCTGTGTTGTTTAAGAAACCGGAAGATAAGACTTATGTGGAATGAACCAAAAAAATATTACAATTATAACTGTGGTGTGGGACAAGGCGGAATCCTGTTTCCATTAATTTTCAAGCAAAATATTGATGTGATTAAAGTAACAGATTTTGTGAAAGTGGATTGTAGCTTTTAGTTTCTTAAGAGAAATGTAATCACATATGCCGATGGTATTGTCTTTGCTGATTCAGATAAGTATTTAATGTCAATAAAGTCAAATAAATCTGTATCAGTTGTATCTATGTACTTTGTAGTAATAAAGATTATTATTATTATTATTATTATTATTATTATTATTATTATTATTATTATTATTATTATTATTATTATTATTATTATTATTATTATTATTATTATTGTTATTATTATTACTATTATTATTATCATTATTGTTGTTGTTGTTGCTGTTATTATTATCATTACTATTATAATTATTATTATTATTGTTATCAAATAATAATTCAATGTTTTGAAGCAAGTTAACACAAATAATCTGCCACATTTACTACCGTTACTACAACTTTTTCTACTACTGCTGCTACTGTCTACTTTTACTACTACTGCCACTGCTACTACTCCTACTACTGTTACTACTACTACTACTTTTACTACTACTACTAATTCTACTACACGACTACGACTACTGCTACTACTACTACCACTACTACTACTACTACTACTACTACTATTACTACTACTACTACTACTACTACTGCTACTACTACTACTATTACTACTACTACTACTACTGCTACTACTACTACTGCTGCTACTACTACTACTACTACTACTACTACTACTATTACTACTACTACTACTACTACTACTATTACTACTACTACTACTACTGCTGCTACTACTACTACTACTACTACTACTACTGCTGCTGCTGCTGCTGCTGCTGCTGCTGCTGCTGCTGCTGCTGCTGCTGCTGCTGCTGCTGCTGCTGCTGCTGCTACTACTACTACTACTACTACTACTACTACTACTACTACTACTACTACTACTACTACTACTACTACTCTTACTATTACTACGACTATTTTTATTACTACTACAGTACCACCTGTGTGTGGATTACAATACCACCTCACTGCAGTGAGTGGGGGTACAGTACCACCCCATTGTACTGTGTGGGGGTACAGTACCACATCATTGCAAAGTGTGTGGGGTACACTGGAAATATAAACACATTTACAGAATAATGAGATCCTTTATTGACAACGTTTCGCCCACACAGTCGGCTTTATCAAGTCACAAACAGGAAGGTGGAAGACACGTGAGTATTTATAGGATGAAGTCAGGTTGAGAATGCTGGGTCAAGTGCTGCATGTGACAATTTACCGAGTAGGGTTATAGAGTCTAATACCTTGGGTAGCTTGGAAGAGAGACTGGATAAGTATGTGAAAAGACCTTCTGCAGTCTTCCTCCATTCTTATGTGGGATAGCGATGAAGAAGTTTCTTGGCAAGAGGTTCAGCTATGTTATAGAAGCCGTTGAAGTTGTTGGATTTTCTTTTCTAAGACGGAACGAAACATTGTCTAACCTTTCCTCACCAGAATGTGAATTATTTGTGAAGCCCCTAATGGTAACTCAACACATGTTATATTACTAGTAACTGTACGTGAGTTACGTTACCATTAACTACATAAGCTATAAGTAACTCTGCAAAAGTTACAGTAACATCTCGTATCAATTTTCCAAAGTTTGTTGTTCTGTTGTTGAGTATTTTAATAAAAATAACTGAATGAAAGTTGTTAGTAACTGTAAATAGAACACTGGTGCGTTGGTCCCGGTCATTGGTCCTGGTCCCTTGTCCTGGTCTTTGGTCCTGGTCCTTGGTGTTGGTCCTTGTTCCTGGTCCTTGGTTCTGGTCCTTGTCCCCACTTTTAGGTCCCAGTCTTTTGTCCCGGTCCTCGGTTCTGGTCTTTGGCCTTGATCCTTGGTTCCGGTCCCTGATCCCGGTCTTTGGTGCTGATCTTGACCCTTTTTCTGGCCCTTGGTCCTATTACTTGGACCTGGTCCTTGGTCCAGTGACTGGTGTCACTGGATGAACATCTCCTCCACATGATACCAGTTACTGGATGACCCTCTCCACTATGTAACACCAGTCACTGGATGACCCTCTCCACTATGTGACACCAGTCATTGGATGACCCTCTCCACTATGTGACACCAGTCACTGGATGACCCTCTCCACTATGTGACACCAGTCACTGGATGACTCTCTCCACTATGTGACACCAGTCACTGGATGATCCTCTCCACTATGTAATACCAGTCACTGGATGACCCTCTCCACTATGTGACACCAGTCACTAGATGATCCTCTTCCCTTCATTTTTCTCTTCTTCCTTCACTCCTTCCCTTCATTTTTCTCTTCTTCCTTCACTCATTCCCTTCAACTCCCTCACCTTCCCTTCCTGCTTCCCTCTCTCACGGGCATTCTGCCAAGTCAACATCTGTCACGCCTAACATTCCAAAATAAACATACTTTGTCATCGTATTTCTCAGTAGTCAGTCTGGTTGGCGATTGATTCCCCTTTCCCCACCTCTCTCATTTTCTCTCTCTCTCTCTCTCTTTTCTTTTCATTAACAGTATTTACAGTATCAGGTAAAAACTCTTAACTTTATTTTCAAGCTCAAAAGAAGTCGTCTTCGTCAACTCATTAAGAGTTTCCACTAGCATTGTTTTTATCATATAATTTTTGTTACGACATATATAAGTAGGAAACAGTACGAAGTTGGGGCCAGCTGTGGACCAGAAATTTCATTTTGTTGATTGACTATTTCAGTAATGTTTGCATGCTTTGAGAGCATGTTTCAGACTCGAGTTATTCTACGAATGAATGATTACAGCCAACATGATGGTCTTAAGAAGTGTAGTTGTTGTTTGCTGCCCGATTTGTTGTATAGATGCTGTCCTCTCGCTGTCCGAGAAGAGGAGCCGACTCTGGTGCCTTGACAACTCTCCGGTGTCTAAGGTTCAGCTGAAGTTCTAGATCCATCCAGACTGGGTTCAGGCGAAAGACATAGGCTGACAGGGTTCTCGTCCGTCTATAGGTCGTAGATAAGATACGGCAGGCGGAAGGAAGAGTAGGGAAGCCTTCTAAGAAACTGTATGCTTTGCAAGAGTTTTCCAGGCAATACTTCATAGACATTTCAGTCATTTTTCACTCATGGGATATCCACGTCAACATTTCCATTCACTCTTACCACAGCCTCAGTTTCAACATAATGCTGCCTAGAGACCTTAATCATTTGTGTTTTCTCAGCAGGAAATATAACCTGCCATTTTTTCCCCCAGATTTACATAGCTATAAGTTACATTTGTAGCTTGAAATAGTTGTATATTGGTGACTGATGTGTCTGAAAGCAAGTTCATCAATCACCATGAGATTTAGGGATGAGGTGAGGTGGATCATTGAAGTAGACATTAATAACAATCAAACAAGCACACATATTTATGGACCACTGGCACCCACTAAGTGGCTTGTACAAAGATTCTGCCTCTTAGTGAGCCACTGTGCTTGGAAGGTTCTCACTAAAGAGGTGAAGTACAAAGCCAAGTGCTTGCAGATTTTTCCCGAGTCCCTGATACCTTACTCGGTCGAAGTAACTAGCAATGTCCATGGCTAATACACAGCTAATATCGCTCTATCTTTGTCTCTGTCTCTCTCTCTGTCTGTCTCTCACTCTCTCGTTGAAGGTACGACACAGGACATTCGTAGCATTTTATGTGAGCAATATGTTACGCTTTAATTCTTTGTTTCTTCTAAGTGGTAGTAACCTACCTGATGTATACGTTTATCGTCCCTACACGTGTGTGTGTGTGTGTGTGTGTGTGTGTGTGTGTCTGTGTGTGTGTGTGTGTGTGTGTGTCTGTGTGTGTGTGTGTGTGTGTGTGTGTGTGTGTGTGTGTGTCTGTGTGTGTGTGTGTGTGTGTGTGTGTGTGTGTGTGTGTGTGTGTGTGTGTGTGTGTGTGTCTGTGTGTGTGTGTCTGTGTGTGTCTGTGTGTGTCTGTGTCTGTGTTTGTGTAGTAACCTAATTAAACTCACCTAATTGTGGTTGCAGGGCTCGAGCTATAGCTTCTGGCCCCGCCTCTTCACTGGTCGCTACTAGATCCACTCTCCTGCTGCTGCTCCTTGAACTTTATCATACCTCTTCTTAAAGCTATGTATGAATCTTGGCTCCACTACATCACTCTCCAGATTGTTCCACTTCCTGACGACTCTGTGACTGAAGAAGTACTTCCTAATATCCCTGTGATTCATCTGAGTTTTCAGCTTCCGGTTGTGACCCCTTGTTGCTGTGTCACATCTCGGAAGCATTCTGTCGCTATCCATCTTGTCAATTCCTTCCAGTATTTTATGTCATTCCCATGTACCCCGTGTCCCTCCTGATCCCCAGATTAAGTTTCCTTAACCTCTCCTCGTAGAACAAACCCCTAAGCTCCGGGACTAGTCTTGTTGCAAACCTTTGCACTTTCTTCAATTTTTTGACGTGTCTGATCTGGTGCTGCATACTCCAATATGGGCCTGACGTACATGGTTTTGTGTCGTAAATGTCTCCTTACTTAAATGTGGAAACGCAATTCTCAGGTTTGCCAGGCGCCCGTATGCTGCAGCAGTTATACGGTTGATATGCGCCTCAGGAGATGTGCTCGATTTGGTGCTTACCCCAAGATTCTTTTTCATCAGTGAGATTTACAGCTTCTAACCTCTTAGGCTGTTCTCCATTTGCTGTCTTCTTTGTTTTTCCCAAAGTTTCATTACTTTGCATTTGCCGAGTTTAAACTCCAGGAGCCATTTATTGAACCAAGCTTGCAGGCTGTCCAGATACCCTTGTAGGCTTATTTGATCCTCGTCCCTTTGTAGCCTCCTCATTAGCCTCACATTGCCTGCAAACAAAGACACCTCTGAATTTGTCCCTTCCTTCATGTCATTCACATATACAAGAAACAGCATCGGACCTAGGACTGACCCTTGTGGAGCCTCACTTAACACATCCACTTACTCTGACACCACGCCTCGAAACGACAATCGTTGTTTCCTTCCTGTAAGGTATTCCTTGATCTATTCCTGTCCTCTCCCTCTTATTCCTGCCTGCTCCTCTAGCTTTTCAATCAGTCTCTTGTGTGGTACTGTGTCGAAAGCCTTCTTACAGTACAAAAAGACGCCGAATCTGCACACAGAAATCACTCCCTACGAAAGTAAAAGACTGGGCAGGCGATGCAAAATACCCCCAATTAAAAGTAGGGGTGCCATTGGTACACTAAGAGAAAACACCATAAGTGTCTGGGGCCCAAGACTGTTCAACAGCCTCCCACCAAGCATAAGGGAAATTACCAATAAACCCCTGGCTGCCTTCAAGAGAGAGCTGGACAGATACCTGAAGTTAATGCCGGATCAGCCGGGCTGTGGTTCGTACGTTGGACTGCGTGCGGCCAGCAGTAACAGCCTGGTTGATCAGGCCCTGATTTACCGGGAGGCCTGGTCGTGGACCGGGCCGCGGGGGCGTTGATCCCCGGAATAACCTCCAGGTAGACTCCAGGTAGACCAATCCTTCTCTCTTCTATCATACATCTGTTACCTTGTCACAGAACTCCAATACGTTTGGGACACAGGATTTTCCTTCCCTGAAGCCATGCTGGTTGATATGTATGAGTCCATTCCTTTCCAGGTGCTCCACTACTTTTCTCTTGATAATCTTCTCCATAAATTTTCATTCTATACATGTTAGCAATACTGATCTGTAATTTAGTGCAGAATGTTTGTCTCCTTTCTCAGAGATTGGGACTACATTTGCTGTCTTTCATACCTCAGGCAGTTGCCCTGTTACGGAAGATCTACTGAAGATTGTTGTTAGTGGCACACACAGTGCATCTGCTTCCTCTCACAGGACCCAAGGAGACATATTATCTGGGCCCACCTCTTTCGAGGTATCTAGTTCCCTTAACAGTTTCTTCACCTTTTCCTCGGCTGTATGCAGTGTGTCCAGCATTTGCTAGTGCGCCCTACTACCTCGGTTTGTTGGAATCCTCTCTATTTTCACTGTGAATACCTCCCTGAATAAGTTCTCATCATGGTTTTTAATGTCTGATGAAATCTTTCCAAAGCGTCTTGGGACTGAGGATGATAGACAGTGGATAATTTATGAATTATTCCTAGCCTAGTTAATGCTTCTCTAAACGCTATGGCAGTAAAAATAGCACCTTGTTCACTCTGAATAGACTTAGGAATGCCGAAGCAGGAGATAAATTTAGTTAGGGCGTTAAGAATAGCTTTGATGTTGATACTGCGCATTGGGACTGCTTCTGGATACCTAGTAACTTTGTCCATAACAGTGAATAAGTACTGGTTCCCAGACTTGGACTTAGTCAATGATTATCTGTGCAAAAGGTTCTCCATCTGCAGGTATAAGGATGAAGTGGTGCAGGTTTAATGGGGTGTCCAGGTTTCTCTACTTGCTGACATTCCCTACAAAAGTGGATGTGATTTTTCACATCTTGCCTTTTTTTGGCCAGTAAGCTCTTTTAGTATTCTATACAAGGTTTTGGTAATTCCTAAGTGTCCTCCTAACGAAGAATTGTGAGCTATATTTAATATTTGTGATCGAAACTTTTTAAGAACTACCAATCTGTCTTTTGCTTTCCCTCTACCTACTTGCCAATCTCTGTACAGATTAAGAAGTCATTTTTAATTTTATATTTGACTGGGTGATCTGGGGGAGATTCACCCATGGCTGTCTGAAAAGCAAAATTCAAGGGAGGGTCTTTTCGCTTTTCTTCCCGGAAGGACAATTCCTCAGGCCTGGAGACAGAGATATCTGGCAATCCTGCAACCCCATAATAGGAAGGCTTGATCTGCATCTGTTCACAAAATTTACGAGGTTCTGGCCAGTTTTCCTTGTAAAACAAATTGTCTAGTTCTAGATCAGAGTCGTCCGTGGATGGGTCAGCATTCTCAACAGACATCCCTTGAGATTTTGCCCGAGTTATGGCGAACATCGGAGAAGGATTAGACATTATAGGTTCTGGACACTTGGCAAAATTAATAATGTTATTACCCAGTAATAACACGACATCTTTCATAGGAAATCCGTCAGAAACAATTACAGTCAGACCGCGTACTTTACTTTGAATCCCTGCTGATTTTGTGGTTGGCGCCAGTCTGTGTACTGACGTCGTTGTTCACCATGTTGAACATGAGTCTGATGTCACTCACCAGGTTGACCATGAGTTTGACATTGTGGCTCACCAGGTGACTTCGTTGGTTGGTGTCGTCGTTCACCTTCGTCCTGCCACTTTGTCCTCCAATCAGGAAGTCTTCTCTGATGATCTCTACTCATGCCAGGCTGTTGGGAAGAAAGATAAGACTGCTTGGACAAGGAGCGGTAAGTCTCAAAACTGTCAGCCAGCCTGGCTATTTCCAGTACAGTGGTCAACGAATGATCTTCAAGAAAGACTCTAACCTCTGGTCCAACCGATTCCAGCAGGTTATCCACCAAAAGTAACTGTACTAGATCAGAAAAATGGCGACACCACTTGTCTTGTACTACTTGGTGAAGGCTTTCGACTGCTGCCTTGCAAAGCCTACATGAGACTGACCCAGCTGACGTTAGCCGAATTTGAATTCCCTCCTGTACTTGATGGGAATACACTGATAAGCCCCAAGAACCGTGGTTTTAACCACCCTACAGTTGACAAATTCCTCATTATTCAACACAGATATGAGCCCTTGTGCCTTACCATACAATGCAGTATGCACCAATGCTGCCCACTGCTTCTCAGGCCACCTTAATGCTCAAGCCTGGTTTTCAGATGCCTCAAAAAACTGTTCAGGCTCAGCTTCAACAAAATGAGGAACTAGCTGTGCTGCCTTTTGCACGCTAAAGTCATCCACAGTCTGCTTAAATTGCCTCCTCTCCTTCTCCCTATCAAACTCCTCCCTAGCAAATGATCGTTGCTTCCTGGTTGTTTCGATTGAGTTTGGCTAACTCAAGCATCAATGAAGCGGACTTTCCCTGAGACAAACTCGATGCACCTGCTTCACGAGATTGCTGGTAAGGTTGCTCTGGTGTTGTCCCTCCCATATTATGATGGAACCTAAGTGGAGATCTGCGATTAACAGCTCCTGTTAATCCTTAATCCTGTTAATCCTGTTTGGTGCACCATCGTTGCTTCACCTATTAACTTGTACAAATAATGTCCTGAAGCTGCTCAGCAATGATAGTCCGTTGATATTCTAGACCAACAGAGTGAGCAATTCGCCAGCAATTCTGTAGAGATAGTTTGGGTAGATTTAATAGTGTATATTCTGACACCAACCGTCTGACTCGCGTAGGTGGCATTAACCCCAACGTAACACGCTGTTTGCAGTACACGCAACAAGCAGTAATGCACAATACGACTGCAGGATATACACACAATAGCAAGGCTGACAAGGAATAATGAAAGTGATTGCAAGGCTGACATTCAATAACGAAAGCGATAACAAGGCTGACAAGCAATGCCGAGCGATAGCAAGGCTATGTGAACGATACTAAGACCAACTTCAGCTCCAGCTCCAGCTCCCGGACAGAGCTTCTCATATTATGAACACAGGTAATAATGACCTATTGACCTGGTCATAATGGGGTGGAGCAAAGCAAACTCAGCTGAATATTTAAGTTATATTTTCCTCCATCAAATGTTTATATACTGATATGTACACTATGTACAGAAGTTGAAATGTAAGTGTACCACACGATGATAAAGCCAAAGACAAAAGCCTCAGAGAGAGAGAGAGAGAGAGAGAGAGAGAGAGAGAGAGAGAGAGCACCATGCTCAACCAGCTGCTATGTGAGTCTGGCAAGTGCTTACTTCGAGTGAAACCATGTCACCTCAGCACTTAGCAGGTCTGCCTGTGATTGGTTAATGAACCAAGTTACTGATTTAACGATGGGTACCCTTACTTTAAACCCGTAGCATCTGGTTCGCTGGTTGGGAGGCAGCCTATATGGGGAGTATGTACATACACTGAATAAAATTTAACATACTCTTTGCATGCCACAGGAACAAACCTCTCCTCTGCCTCCTTGCATTTTGTTGTCATGTAGTCCATCATTTTGTTTACTGATTTTTCCTACCAGTTCTCTTTCCCACTGAACCTCTTGCAGGAAGTATTTAAAACTCAGAACCACATGTTCACTAGCTCCAAGGGTCTTTTCGTATGTGATGTCCATGATGTCTGAACTACTCAAGGTGAATATGAGGTCCAGTCTTGCTGGTTCATCCTCACCTCTCTCTCTCTGGTAGTGTCCCTAACATGTTGATGCATGAGATTTTCCAGTACCATATCCACCATCTTGGCTCTCCATGTTTCGGGATCCCCATGTGGCCCCAGGTTTTCCCAGTCAATCTCTTTGTGACTGAAATCACCCATGACTAGTAACTTTGCTCTACCTGTGTGAGCTCTTCTGGCCGCCTCAGCTAGTGTGTCCACCATTGCTCTATTGCTCTCTTCATTTTCTCTTGGCCTCCGACAGTTCTGTGACGGGTTGTACATCACTGTAATTACCACCTTAGGGCCCCCAGACTGAATTGTACCTACTATGTAGTCCCTTTTGCTCATTCTGTCCATTCCTTCCATTTCCTCAAATTTCCACCGTTTTTGAATGAGCAGTGTAACTTCTCCTCCCCCTCTGCTCACTCTGTCTTTCCTCAGGATCTAATATCCTGGTGGAAAGATTGCGTCTGTTATCATCCCGGCGAGTTTCGTTTCTGCGAGTGTCTGGGGACGTCTCCTTGATTGTTTCATGCCCCTCCTCACATTTATTTGTTATTCCGTCGGCATTCGTATACGAAACCTTTAACTTCTTCTCTAAAACTGTGGTCTGGGGAGAACGTTGACGTTGGGGAAGCGGGAGACATGGCGAAGAACTATGGGGGGTTGCTCTGAAGGTGGAGTTTGTGTTGAGGGGGGTAGGGGCAGTGGGTACGGCGTGTGGATTGTATGTGTGTGTGTGTGTGTGTGTGTGTGTGTGTGTGTGTTGTTGTCACCGATTTGCAATCACCGAGTTGTGTTCGCTGGGTTGGAGTCTCAACTCCTGGACCTTCGAATTAAATTATATTTACTTATGTTATTTGTTCCTGGATTCTCGGGCCCTATTATTATCTGCTCTTTACACTATGTATGGAGTTTACCTCCACCATTATCGTTCCCTCGTCTGTCACTGTATCACTGAGATGGATGTCTCTACATGGCAATTTCTCATCTACATTTTAAACTTCCGTCTATTTCGCTTTTATCCTGTCTCTCGCATTTCAGAAAGTTTGTCTCTATCTATGCTTGCAAATCTCTGAGTATCTTGAACGTCGTGATCATGTCATCCTTGTCCACATCACTTCTATTTTCATCAAAATCGGTTCCAGTACTCTTTCTTCATAATAATCTCTCTGTCTCTCTTTCTCTCTTTCTCTCTACTGCAGAGAGGGACGGAAGAAATATGGTGGGGTATGGTAGTGGTTGCGGGTATCACCCGGGATATCACCCAGTGTACCTCCCAGGGTATCACCGTGGCTTTAAATGTGGTGTCACCCAGGGCACCACCCAGGGAATCACCCGGGGTATCACCCAGGGCATCTCCCTAGGGTATCACCATGGAATTACCCAGGGTATTTCCTGAGGTATCACTCGGGGTATAACTCAGGGTATTACAGCAGCTCCTTTCCCTAATCAGGACCACATGTATCTGTCGCCAGCCACAAGGTAGAGACCAGTACGTCAGCTCTTCAGTAAACAGAAACGTCAGTAAACAGTAACGTCAGTAAACAGTAACGTCAGTAAACAGTAACGTCAGTAAACACGTCAGTCAGTTAGTAAGCAGGTCAGCCAGTCAGTAAGCAAGTCAGCCACTCAGTAAGCACGTCAGTAAGGCACTAAGTACGTCAGTTAGTCAGTAAGCACATCAACCAATCAGTAAACATATTAGCCAGTCAGTAAACACGTCAGTCAGTTAGCAAGCAGGTCGGCCAGTCAGTAAGCACATCAACCGCTCAGTAAGCACGTCAGCAAGACACTAAGTACGTCAGCTAGTCAGTAAGCATGTCAGCCTGTCTGTAAGCACGTCAGACAGTCAATAAGTACATCAGCTAGCCAGTAAGCATGTTAATCATGTTATTAAGTGCATCATCCAGTAAGTCAGTACGATATCCAGTTAGTAAGCACGTGAGGCAGCCAGTAAATACACCAACCAGTCAGTAAGCACGGCAATCAGTCAGTAAACACGTCAGCTAATCAATAAGCACGTCAGCCTGTCAGTAAGCACGTCAGCCGGTCGGAAAGCATGTCAGCCAGTAAATAAGTACGTCAGCCAGTTAGTCAGCAAGTCAGCCAGTCAGAAATAACGTCAGCTACTCAGTCAGCACGTCAGCCAATAATAAAGAATGTCAGCTAGTCAATAAGCACGTCAGTCAGTCAGTAAAGCACATTAGTCATGTCAGTAAGCACATCAGCTGGTCAGTAAGCACGTCAGTCCGTAGGTAAGCACGTCAGGCAGTCAATAAGCACGTCAACCAGTAAATAAGTGCGTGAGCCAGTAAGTGCGTGAGCCAGTAAGTGCGTCAGCCAATCGATAACTAAGTCAGCCAGTCAATAAGCACGTCATCCAGTTAGTAAGGACGTCAGCCAGCCAGTAAGCACGTCAGTTAGTCAGCAAGTCAGCCAGTCAGTAAGCACGTCAACTAGTCGTGTCAGCAAGCTAGAGTCAGCACGTCAAGTAGTCAGAAAGTTAGTCAGCTCGTAGGCAGTAGATATCCTAGAGTCAACAAGTCAGTTAGTCAGTAAGCTAGAGTCTGCACTACAGGTAGTTAGTAAACTAGAGTCAGCAAAGAACCTAGTCAGTAAACTCGCCCGTCAGCACGTCACCTAGTCAGTAAGCTAGACAGTCAGTCAGATCGTCAGGCAGTCAGTAAGCTAGACAGTCAGTCAGATCGTCACCTAGTCAGTAAGCTAGACAGTCAGTCAGATCGTCACCTAGTCAGTAAGCTAGACAGTCAGTCAGATCGTCAGGCAGTCAGTAAGCTAGACAGTCGGCTCTTCAGTGAAACAGCTTTTCAGTCAAGAAGCTAGTAATCAGCCTGACAACTAATCAGCCAGTTAGCCAGCCAACTGACCAGTCAGTCAGCCAGTCAACTAACCAATCAGTCAGCAAGTCAACTAACCAACCAGGCAGACATCGAACTAACCAGCCAGTTAGCAGCATACTAATTAACCAGTCAGCCAGCTAATTATCCATCCAGTCAGTCAGCCATCTGGCCACCTATTCAGCCAGCCATCGCCAACTAGTCAGCAAGCCATCTAGCCACCTAGTCAGCAAGCCATCTAGCCACCTAGTCAGTCAGCCATCTAGCCACCTAGTCAGCCAGGCTTCTAGCCACCTAGTCAGCCAACCTTCTAGCCACCTAGTCAGCCAGCCATCTAACCACCTAGTCAGTCAGTCATCTAGACACGTAGTCAGTCAGCCATCTAGCCACCTAGTCAGCTAGCCATCTAGCCACCTAGTCAGCCAGCCATCTAGCCACCTAGTCAGCCAGCCATCTAGCCACCTAGTCAGCCAGCCATCTAGCCACTTAGTCAGCCAGCCATCTATCCACCTAGTCAGCCAGCCATCTAGCCACCTAGTCAGCCAGCCATATAGCCACCTAGTCAGCCAGCCATCTAGCCACCTAGTCAGCCAGCCATATAGCCACCTAGTCAGCCAGCCATCTAGCCACCTAGTCAGCCAGCCATCTAGCCACTTAGTCAGCCAGCCATCTAACCACCTAGTCAGCCAGCCATCTAGCCACTTAGTCAGCCAGCCATCTAGCCACCTAGTCAGCCAGCCATCTAGCCACCTAGTCAGCCAGCCATCTAGCCACCTAGCCAGCCAACCATATAGCCACCTAGTCAGCAAGCCATCTAGCCACCTAGTCAGCCAGCCATCTAGCCACCTAGTCAGCCAGCCATCTTACCAACTAACAATACACAAATAACACACACATAATAGGCTGAAAATTACGACATGTCGGTCCGGCTTGGACCATTGACTGAGTATTGTTTCAATCACAGCAGTGAGCCTATTTTGTTCTTTAACTAACCAACCAATCAACAAATCAGCCAGTAAAGTAACTAACTAAACTAACTAAATCACTTAAACACCCAATCAGCCAGCTAATGAACCTGTCGTCCAGCTAATCAATTAGTCAGCCACACAAGCAACCAAACAACCACGTCGCACAGGTCTGGGTACATGATCTCCTCAGTCACCTCCCGGTAGTGCCACTCTCCGGTGTGTGTGCATGATCTCCTCAGTCACCTCCCGGTAGTGCCACTCTCCGGTGTGTGTGCATGATCTCCTCAGTCACCTCCCGGTAGTGCCACTCTCTGGTGTGTGTGCATGATCTCCTCAGTCACCTCCCGGTAGTGCCACTCTCCGGTGTGTGTGCATGATCTCCTCAGTCACCACCCGGTAGTGCCACTCTCTGGTGTGTGTGCATGATCTCCTCAGTCACCTCCCGGTAGTGCCACTCTCTGGTGTGTGTGCATGATCTCCTCAGTCACCTCCCGGTAGTGCCACTCTCTGGTGTGTGTGCATGATCTCCTCAGTCACCTCCCGGTAGTGCCACTCTCTGGTGTGTGTGCATGTTCTCCTCAGTCACCTCCCGGTAGTGCCACTCTCTGGTGTGTGTGCATGTTCTCCTCAGTCACCTCCCGGTAGTGCCACTCTCTGGTGTGTGTGCATGTTCTCCTCAGTCACCTCCCGGTAGTGCCACTCTCTGGTGTGTGTGCATGATCTCCTCAGTCATCTCCCGGTAGTGCCACTCTCCGGTGTGTGTGCATGATCTCCTCAGTCACCTCCCGGTAGTGCCACTCTCCGGTGTGTGTGCATGATCTCCTCAGTCACCACCCGGTAGTGCCACTCTCCGGTGTGTGTGCATGATCTCCTCAGTCACCTCCCGGTAGTGCCACTCTCCGGTGTGTGTGCATGATCTCCTCAGTCACCACCCGGTAGTGCCACTCTCTGGTGTGTGTGCATGATCTCCTCAGTCACCACCCGGTAGTGCCACTCTCCGGTGTGTGCGCATGATCTCCTCAGTCACCACCCGGTAGTGCCACTCTCTGGTGTGGGTGCATGATCTCATTCACCTCCCGGTAGTGCCACTCTCCGGTGTGTGCGCATGATCTCCTCAGTCACCACCCGGTAGTGCCACTCTCTGGTGTGGGTGCATGATCTCATTCACCTCCCGGTAGTGCCACTCTCCGGTGTGTGTGCATGATCTCCTCAGTCACCTCCCGGTAGTGCCACTCTCCGGTGTGTGCGCATGATCTCCTCAGTCACCACCCGGTAGTGCCACTCTCTGGTGTGGGTGCATGATCTCATTCACCTCCCGGTAGTGCCACTCTCCGGTGTGTGCGCATGATCTCCTCAGTCACCACCCGGTAGTGCCACTCTCCGGTGTGTGTGCATGATCTCCTCAGTCACCACCCGGTAGTGCCACTCTCCGGTGTGTGTGCATGATCTCCTCAGTCACCTCCCGGTAGTGCCACTCTCCGGTGTGTGTGCATGATCTCCTCAGTCACCACCCGGTAGTGCCACTCTCCGGTGTGTGTGCATGATCTCCTCAGTCACCTCCCGGTAGTGCCACTCTCCGGTGTGTGTGCATGATCTCCTCAGTCACCTCCCGGTAGTGCCACTCTCCGGTGTGTGTGCATGATCTCCTCAGTCACCTCCCGGTAGTGCCACTCTCCGGTGTGTGTGCATGATCTCCTCAGTCACCTCCCGGTAGTGCCACTCTCCGGTGTGTGTGCATGATCTCCTCAGTCACCTCCCGGTAGTGCCACTCTCCGGTGTGTGTGCATGATCTCCTCAGTCACCTCCCGGTAGTGCCACTCTCCGGTGTGTGTGCATGATCTCCTCAGTCACCTCCCGGTAGTGCCACTCTCCGGTGTGTGTGCATGATCTCCTCAGTCACCTCCCGGTAGTGCCACTCTCTGGTGTGTGTGCATGATCTCCTCAGTCACCTCCCGGTAGTGCCACTCTCCGGTGTGTGTGCATGATCTCCTCAGTCACCTCCCGGTAGTGCCACTCTCCGGTGTGTGTGCATGATCTCCTCAGTCACCTCCCGGTAGTGCCACTCTCTGGTGTGTGTGCATGATCTCCTCAGTCACCTCCCGGTAGTGCCACTCTCCGGTGTGTGTGCATGGTCTCCTCAGTCACCTCCCGGTAGTGCCACTCTCCGGTGTGGGTGCATGATCTCATTCACCTCCCGGTAGTGCCACTCTCTGGTGTGGGTGCATGATCTCATTCACCTCCCGGCAGTGCCACTCTCTGGTGTGGGTGCATGATCTCCTCAGTCACCTCCCGGTAGTGCCACTCTCTGGTGTGGGTGCATGATCTCATTCACCTCCCGGTAGTGCCACTCTCCGGTGTGGGTGCATGATCTCATTCACCTCCCGGTAGTGCCACTCTCCTCCACCTAACCTCCATTTAATTAGTATTAAATATATCTGGGAAATTATACTGGTTAAAATGATATTCAAGCGAGGGATACCATTTATTACACTGTTAATGAAATTATAAGTAGCGTACAATGACTGAGAGGATCACTTAGACAAGCCCACCGGGAGGGTTTTAATAGCATTGTATTGGGCAGAGGCGCCCAAACTCTTCAACTCATCCACCCCATATGAAGTTTCAAATTTTTCGTCGACCTCCAAATATTTATATGAAAATAATTTTATAAAAAGTACTTTAACTAATAGTCCTACTAATAATAGCAATAATAATAGTATTAATAATAATAATAATAATAATAATAATAATAATAATAATAATAATAATAATAATAATTATAATAATAATAATAATAATAATGACTTCATAAAGAATAGATATTTAAATTATGAAAAATATAGGATTTAACATGCCTATGTTTAGTGAAACTGTTGATATCATTAATGGGAAGGATGTATCTGAAGAGCATCAACAAGGACACTGATATTTGGTTGGAGACTGATGAGTTTTGGTTGCAAGTCACCACGCTCTTTCAGGTTCAGTCTGTTCCTCTGCTATAGAATTGCATTAGCTGCACGAAGCTGGAAGTGTTTAGCAACAGTATTGACATTGCTCCAGTAGTCACTTAAGTTTTACTTCAGGACAATGCTTTTGATTCGAGGTCCATTGTCATATCCTGCAATTGAAACTCAGTATACCCATTTTGTATTTTCAGATCAAATAATGTAAAAATCCAGTCAGGAACTTGCATTATGTAATGGGGCTTAAAGCATATTTTAGTCTTTTCTTAATTTGTCAAGGCGTGTTGTGTATATCTCCAGGTCACCATCTGTGATATGTTTCCACTCTCTTCTTGCTGCCATAAATTTGAAAAATGCTGAGTATCTCTTCGGGCCAGTGAAGCTTAAATAGGCCAGAGACTGACAGAGGTTAAGGTGAGGGACAACACTCAGTAAACGTATATATATCCTTACTGAGACAGGGGAGATGAGAGAGACAAAGGGGAGGGTGAAAGGTCACAGATGCACAATGCAAAGCACATCCCCAGACATTTTCTGGCCTCTTTTTTGACCCTCAGCCATTTATCAACCCTTTCGATAATCCCATCGACCCTTAGGCTAAGGTCGATACTGACCACTTTAAGGAATCTTGGACAGGGGCTTTTACAACGTACTATTGTTTCTAATACCCTATTTTAAACATAATAATAATAATAACAATAATAATAATAATAATAATAATAATAATAATAATAATAATAATAATAATAATAATAATAATAATAAGAAGAAGAAGAAGAAGAAGAAGAAGAAGAAAAAGAAGAAGCGCCTGCTGCGTGAATCTTACTAACCTAGGCAGTGGGTTGCTAGCATTTCGTCATATTTCTCACAACTGTTGCCTCTGTTCAGCTAGCAGCAACTAGGTACCTGTGTGTAGTCGAACGTTGTATGTGGCATCCTGGTTATGGTTTTAGAACTAGCTAAAATAGGCTGACACTCCTCTCAACCTTTCAAATGAGCTGAGGTAGGATAAAACTCTCTTAGCCTGTAAATGAGTTGAGTCAGGATACCAGCTTACAAAGGATAAAAAAATAAGAGAAATTATTTTCATTTTATTTATCGATATTATTTATAATAATAATAATAATAATAATAATAATAATAATAATTATTATTATTATTATTATTATTATTATTATTATTATTATTATTATTATTATTAGTATTAGTATTAGTATTATTATTATTAGTATTATTATTATTAGTATTATTATTATTATTATTATTATCAAGAGGTGAGGCTAAACCAGCACAATGTAGTTCCCAAGAATCAATAACAGCAAAAAAATCAGATGTAGTTGACTGCGCAGCCTAACACTTTCCTGCCTTTGATGATGCCAGTGATGACGGTTGTGTCTCTCTCTTGTTTGTCTCTCTTGTTTGTCTCTCTTGTTTGTGTGTCTCTTTCATGCTTCTATATCTCCTGCCTATGTTTCTCCCACTTGTGTCTCTAATGCTAGTGTGTCTCATGCTTTTTTCTCCTGCTAGTGTGTCTCCTGTTTATCTCTCTTACAGTCTATAGTCTGCTGTTCTCTCCTACAGTCTACAGTCTGCTGTTCTCTCCTACAGTCTACAGTCTACAGTTCACCTTGACAGCTCATCATGTATTCTTGTACTCCAGTATTTGTTGAAGGTTTTTATCTCAGCTGACAGTCTCTCATATTATCTCAGCTGACAGTCTCTCATATTATCTCAGCTGACAGTGCCTCATATTATCTCAGCTGACAGTGCCTCATATTATCTCAGCTGACAGTGCCTCATATTATCTTAGCTGACAGTGCCTCATATTATCTCAGCTGACAGTCCCTCATATTATCTCAGCTGACAGTCATGTTAACACTCTCAGTGAAGATCTCACGTTGTTTTGTTTATTATTTACTGTTGAATTCGTGGTGCACACAGTGCACAGTTCCTCTAACATTTTAACTATACCCTGTACAGTGCACAGTGCCTCTTAACACTTTCACTGTATATCTTGTACGGTGCACACGGTGCACAGTGCCTGTACCACTTTCACTGTATATCTTGTACGGTGCACATGGTGCACAGTGCCTCTAACACTTTCACTGTATATCTTGTACGGTGCACAAGGTGCACAGTGCAGCTGACAGCTTCATAATATATCTTGTGTTACGTGGTGCACACAGTGCACGGTGCATCTAACACCTTCATATTTCGATAAGGAACGTGCCTTAACGCCGATGAAGGGCTCTTGATCCAGGGAATTAGAGACAGCTCAAACCTGATGGTCTCTCGGCTCCCCAGGTAAATAAAACCCAAAAGCATTTAGCGGTTTCTTCTCAGGATACTCAAATTCTCTCGATTCAAGGAGACGAAGCCGTCCTCCTCTTCCTCGGATCATGCTTAATTACCTCCTCCTGGGCAAGCGACGGACCCCCAGCTCAGTCGTCTGACATAACAATGTTAACGAATATGACTGACGAATTCTAGTAGCTATTTTTTTCCTCTCAGGAATTCGCGAGAGTGGTGCACAGCGGAAAGATGTACAAAGGCATTGTTGGAATACCCAGGGCATTTCCTGGGACATAGTGCTTCACCTTGCACAATGCCAGGTATCACCCGGCTATGCTTGCTATGCACCGGCTATGTCTGCCATGTCCAACAGTCTGATCAATTTACATATGAAAATTTCATGTAAGATGCCCAGCGTTCTTGACGAGCGAGTGAACCAGTATGACTCCTGAGGTGGTCTCTCTCTCTCTCTCTCTCTCTCTCTCTCTCTCTCTCTCTCTCTCTCTCTCTCTCTCTCTCTCTCTCTCTCTCTCTCTCGCTCTTTCTCTCTCACTCTCTCACACTCTCTCTTTTTCCTTTCTGTATTCTTTGCTACACAATGGTTTTACAGCGTTAGGTTCCTTCCTTCATGTACAAGCAAGGAGCTGTTACCTACCTCAGCTCATGCAAATAGGGAATAGAATGAAGCTGGAATCATTTAAGGGCCAGCGATTTCATTGGATTAGCTGACTTTATTTCATCTCTGGCCCACAGACGGCTCCAATTTCATCCTATTACCTATTTGTATCTCTCTTTCAAACCTAATAACTTAAAATAACATAATAACAGAAACAATAGCCGCAGTTCCTTGCAGCAACATCAGCCGGAACTTCAGTGCATCACCCGAGGAGTGTGTGACTGTAATTTCAATTATGTCGGTAAACGCCTCAAACCGCTGCAGGTACAGCAACAGGCTCAAGTATAGACACAGCAGTAGAAGTAACATAAACAGCTGCATTAGCTGCAACAACAATAACAACAACACCAGAAGCAAAAGCAGCAGTAACAGTAGCAGCAATCACATTAGCAGCGCTAAAAGCATTAGCACAGCAGTAGTAACAGCAACAGCAGTAGCAGCATCAGCACCAATAGTGCCAGTAGATGTGGTAGTAGTCGCAACAATAGTAACAGCAGCAATGGCAGCAACAGTAGCAATAACAGTAGTAGTAACAACAGCAACAGTAAATGCAGTTGTAGTAGTAATAGTAATTGAACAACTGTATCAGTAGTAACAGCAGTAGTAACAACAGAAGTATTAAATGCACTAATAGGAGTAACAGCAGAAGCAGCAAATGCAGTAACAGCAGTAACAATAGTTGAAACTGTAGTACCAGTAGCAGCAGGAGAAACAGCATAATTAGTAATAACAGCAGCAGCTGCTGTAGGAACAGCAGCAGCCATTGTAACAGAAGTAACTGTAGCATCAGCAGAACTGACAGCAGTAGTAAAAGCAGTAGCTGTCACAGCAGCAACAGCAGCAGTAACAGTAGTAGTAATAGTAGCAGCAGTAGTAGTAACACCAGTCGCAACAGTAATAACGGTAGCAGCTGCAGTAACAGTACTAGCAACAGCAGTAGTAACAACAGCAGCAGTAGCAGCAGTGGTAGTAAAAATAGCAGCAACAGTAATAACAGCAACAGCAGCAGCAGAAACGACAACAACAGCAGCAGTAATAGCAGCAAAAGCAAAAGCAGCAGCAGCAGCAGCAGCAGCAGCAGAAACAACAACACCAGCAGCAGTAGTAATAACAGAAAGAGCAGCAGCAACAGCAGTATGGTATAAATGGTTTAGAAAACTGACAAGTTGAAGAATTAGATACTCGTACAACATTTGTGAATATTTACAGAGGAAACGTTCCGCCAGCCAGTGACTTCCTCAGTCCGGTACAGAGATGAATGGTGGAAGATAAGAAGGAGTTTGACGTAATCAGATCTCCTCAGCCTTGAGTCGTTGTGTTCAATCCATCAATCTTGAGCAATAGTAGCAACAGAAGCAGCAGCAGCACTAGCAGCAGTAGCAGCAGTAATGGTATACAGTACTTGACGTGGTAATCAAAGCTGAGATGATGGATGTTGCTTCTTCGTTAACTGTCTGAGGAGTATTTATAAGATGACTTGCTGAATATTGTATGTCCCTTTGACCTGTTGAATTATAGTCCACTTATTGAATTATGTTCCACTTGTTGAGTTATGTTCCACTTGTTGAATTATGTTCCACTTGTTGTCTGTTCGTCCCTCTGACTAGTTGAATTATTGTCCACTTGTTGCCTGTCCATGCCTCTGACTTGTTGAATAATGTTCCACTTGTTGCTGTTGGTCCCTCTGACTTGTTGAATTATTTTCCAATCGGGCATCATCGTGGGTATAGTGTGCCTTCGTAGCATCACAGTGGGTGATGCTGTGAATGACGGGTATAGCCTAGCCTTTAAGCATCATAGTGGGTGTAGAATAGCCTTATCTTGCTTCTGTAAACTCTTTAAAAAAAAAAATAATATTGTGAGATGTCAGTAGCATCGGTCTATAATTCTTTCCATTATAATCAATAGCTTTGCTGCCATCTTTTTTTTTTTTTTGAATGGTACTGTGTCTGTTGTTTTTAACAGCAGTGGGATGACGCCTCTGTCAAGGCTCAATTCCCATATAATATGCAGAGGACGTGATAGGGGTTTCTTGCAGCTCTTGAAGAAAATGAGGTTTCATGAGTCTGTCACTAGGATAAAGTACATAATCATGCTATCGATTCCTTTTTTGAAGTCGACTGGGGTTAAGGTGTTTGTTGTAAAACTTGAAGATTATGACAAGGATTTTATTCTCTTTATGAAAAAATTCATAAGGATAGTCAAACTTTCGTCTGATTAATGGCTCACTGAACACAGAGATTCATATTAAGACTTCATCATAGGCTAAGTTAGGCTAGGTTAGATAAGTTAGGTGAGGCTAGGTTTGGTTGTTCTCTGTTTGTTAAAGAACAATTATAACGTGCCTAAACGAAGTAACATGGAGAAAAGAGGCGATAAAGTCCTGCGGCGCGAAAGGAAAACTGGCAGTCACTGAGCCCCATAGGCTTAAACTACGTCAGACTGTCACTGTTAAAAGTGCCTTTATAAGTCTCCCACTTAACTGCCTTAACCACAATGAAGCGTCTCTGATTAGGAGGAAGAACTGGTTTATCCATCTTATCTTTCATTCATTATTTCATTTCGTTTCATACCTCCTTTCTGAATGTGTGTAACTGAGAGGGTGATTTTTGCCTTGCGCTTTCTGTATAATACTCTCTTCCTCTTGCCCTTCAGTGTACTATTATTTACATCTGCTTATTTTTGTTATGGGCGTTTCAAGTTTAAGTTGAGTATATATATGATCCCTTAGCATGACGCAAGATAGAGGGAGAAAGGAGAGAGGGTAGGAGCGAGAGGGGAGAGGCTAAGAGAGAGAGAAGTGGGTAAGTGTGAGAGGGGACTGGTAAGAACTAGAGGGGGAAGGTAAAAAAAAAGAGGAGAGGGTAATAATGAGAGGGTAATAATGAGTAGGGTGAGGGTAAGAGTGAGAAGGAAGAGGGTAAGAAAGTCCGAGGATAAGGAAAGAGAAAGGAGAGGATAAGAACGAGAGGGGGAACACAAAAAAATAGTGGAAAGGGTAAAAGTGAAAGAGGGAGTAAGAGTGAGAGAGGAGACGGGTAAGAGTGAGAGGGTAGGAGGTGAAAGGATAATTAGTCAGTGTGTAACACTAGTTAATGTCCCATGATTGTTTTTATGATAACCTGAAACTCATCTTCTCCCTCACAAAAAAAGAGTTAAAATCTTGAGTCACAGTAAATCTCTATAAGATTTAGTTCAGTCGTGGCCAAAGAGCTCGCTGCTCTCTTGACGCTGCTTACAACTTCCTGGTCTCCCTACTCTCAACCCACTTCTCTCTCTTTTTTTTTTTTTTTTTTTTTTTTACACAGGGTTTGACAAGGTTAAGGATCCCTAGCTTTATTGACAAGCTATTTACAGGCTAAGGATTCCTAACTTTATTGGCAAGCTAAGAGCTGTTACCTACATCAGCTCATTTGAAAGAATTTTTATTGTTATGAGACATACAAGTAGGGAACAGGATGAAGTTGGAGCCATCTGTGGGCCAGCATTTTCATTTGATCAACTGACTTTATCTCGTTGACATCATTATGCTGTACGAATGTGTTCCATACTCGAGTCATCCTGGGTATATAGGATCTCAGATGGAGTGAAGTTCTGGAGAAGGGTACAGCCAGAGTGAAGTTGCTGCTTTCTGCCCGTCTTGTGGCATAAAAGCTTGTTTCACGCTGTCCTCGAAGTGGATCCAAGTGTGGTACATAACAGTAAGGCCACCCACATCCCTCCTATGTTGAAGGCTCTGCTGAAATGACAGATCTATCCAGGATGGGTCCAGGCGAGAGATGAGACGTCTTGCTCTGTTCTCTACTCTGTCAAGCAGTCGCAGATGAGAGGGGGGGGGGGCAGGCAAACCAAGAAAGTGGAGCATACTCAAGGTGCGAGCGTACTTGTGCCTCTCTCTCTCTCTCTCTCTCTCTCTCTCTCTCTCTCTCTCTCTCTCTCTCTCTCTCTCTCTCTCTCTCTCTCTTTCTTTCTCTCGTTTAGGTTTAGCATTTTATGTAAAACAAATCACCAAATATATTTTTCTCTCTCTCTTACTCTCTCAGGGTCGCTCACCCTCGCAAGACCTGAGGGTTCCCAGACCAAGCAGGGTCCCCACCCCTGAACGACCTAAGAGGGGTTCCTAGACGACGTAGGGCCCCTTCAGACGACACAGGGCCTCCTGAACGACACCCGTCGGTGCCCCCCGGAGGATGCTCGACCGGCAGGAGGAGTCGCAGCAGGGGCAGGAGGAGGTGGTGTGTGTGGGGTGTCGGGGCCGCATTACTGAGCGCTGGTTCTCCAAGACGCAAGAGGGTGTGTGGCACAGTGCCTGCCTCCGCTGCTGGGAGTGCCACCAACCACTGGAGGAGAAGTGCTTCGCCAAGCATGGACACCTCTACTGTAGAGATGACTACTTCAGGTGAGTACACTACTCCTTGTTGCTGTGTACCAGATGTAGAGAGTAAGATAGACTATGAATCAGAAGTAGAGTGATAGATACCCAAACTACTCTGCATCAGGAATAGAGTGGAAGATACCCTTTGCTATATACCAGATGTAGAGTGGAAGATACACAGGCTACTGTGCATCAGAGGTAGAGTAGGTGTTACAGTCTATTGTGTATCAAGGGTACATATTGCGGAAGACACCAGGGAGTGGTGGCGTTCTGTAAGTGGTGGCTTTCTGGGATGACATTTGTGGATGGGGGTAGCATCCTGAAGTACACCTCTGAGGATGTTTTCGGGGGTCATCGTCTCTTGCCCTGAACCCGGAACAGTCCTCTGATGGGTCAAGGCTTGATGTACCAGGCTGGCACTGATGGCTGCGCGCAGTCTGACGTACGGACCACAGCCCGGCTGATCAGGACATGACTTAATTAAGGAACTTATCAAGTTCTCCTTTAAAGAGAGCCAGGGATATATTGGTAATATCCATTATGTATGAAGGGGAGGGGTGTTGAAATGTCTTGGGCCCCTTACACTTGTTGTGCTATCCTTATATGCACTCATTGCACCCCTGATTTCAATAGGGTTTTTTTTGCACCGTCTGCCGAGCCTCTTGCTTTTTCAGGGAAATTTCCAGGTACAAATTTGGGACCGGTCTCTGAATAATTTTCCAGGTATAAATTATGATCCTTTCTCGCCTGCATTCTGAGGAATATAGGTAGACGAACTTCAAACGATTCCCGCAATTTAGGTGCTTATCTGAATTTATTCATGCAGTCAAGGTTTTCTGTATAATGTCTAAGTCCGCAATGTCACCTGCCTTAAAATGAGTTGTTAGTGTACAGCAATATTCCAGTCTAGAGAGAAAGTGGCTTCGACTGGGCTATCATTAACTTGACATCTCTTATTTTGAAGGCTCTCGTTATCTATCCTATCATTTTCCTCTCAGTTATGATAATGAAACTTTTGTGATCCTTAAGAATGAGACCTTCTCTCATTATCACTCTTAAGTCCTTCAAGTTAGTTTTTCACACTGTTGACTGGTTTGTTAGAATTTATTTCAAAAACTTTACCATAACGGAGTAACTGAAATTTGTCCTTATTAAATATCATATTGTTTTCTACTGGATGACTTGATTTAGATCATTTGGAGATTTCCTGAACTCTCAGTAGATGCATTCCTCATACAAATTCTGGTATTGTCTGAAAGTGATGATACAGTACCATCATTCATATACCTGTCTATCAGAAATGAGGATGACGGGAAAAGAATGGGGCAAGTAGTGTTTAGGTAAGATAGCTTTTTACTGTAACGTGGTTTCTTCTTGCCTTCCAGGTCATCCAAGACTACGTTGTTAGGGTCCAGTAGTTGCCAGAGAGAGACAGGAACAATCTGCTGTTCTGTGCCCACGCTGTCCTGGGTTTTGCAAATGTTGTGAATCCATATGGTTAGCGGTCCTGCTTCTTAAAGCTCTTACAAAAATTTTAATAGTGTGGAACCTTAGTGGCAGCGGTCTATGGTACTTTGCTGCCATATTTTTTGGACTGGAGTTGTATTAGTTGTTTTTAACGACTGTGAGATTACGCCTCTGTTTAGGCTCAGTCCTCATATAATATGAAAGG
>NC_091292.1:35643452-35650952 GCF_038502225.1 Cherax quadricarinatus
CACCAGCACCACAATTAAGAACAACAGAAGTATCAGGAACAACACCAGCTTTAGCACTGTTGCACATCACTGTCTTATCGAGCCTATGGTGATCTGCATCTGTTTTTTTCTCATGTGTTAGTTTTCATTTCTGTTTGTGAAACACTAGTGCTATTTTTCGTGTTTTCTTGCTCACCTGTATTGTTCTTCATGCGTTTGTGAACCCCTGTGTATTTCTGCCCCGTCTATTATTTCTTCTATTATTTTTCACTTTCCCAACTCATCTGTATATCCTAAAAATTTCTCCAGGGAGGATAGTTTTGTGTATATTGCTACCATTTACTTTGTGTGTAATGCTATCCTACCATTTTCTGCCCCTCGTTTCTGTTCTATATTATTCGCAGAAGTAAGGATCTCTGCACATGACACAATTCTTGACATAGAGAGAATTGTACAGCTCTCTTATTTCGTTTAAATTCATTGTTACAGGTTACAGTTATTCGGCATAGTGTATCTGATAAAGACAGTTTAACTAACAGTTACACATGTGTCTTACTTATCTATTGTCGGTATTGTATACCTTTATTATATTTACACTGCCAGACACTGCAGCACAGCAGTATCTTGGCCCAGAGAACATCGACAATTATCTGACCATTAGTAATGACTGAGAAAGTTGGGCTTTGAGAGGGACCTATTTAGCATAGGCTAGTAGGTCTACTGCAGTACCTCTCAATTATCACATTCTGGCTTCTACTTGTTGGTTCCGCCTCTTCTCCTCTTCAAGATTTTCTGCGCCTCACCTTTGGCAGTATATAAGTCTCCTTGTTCCAGACAATGGAGCATAACCCTTTTTCCAGACTGAGAGACTGACGACCTCAAAACTACTTCCAGAGCGATGACCGATTACATCATCTTTATATCTCAACGCCTTCTTCTAAATCTGTTTTCGACTGAAGAAGCCTCCTGTGAAGGCGAAACGTTTTGGAATAAAGATGCCTAACTGTTGCATTTGTCTGGGTGTGGTGTGCTGGGGTGGCACCTTGGGAGTGGAATGCTGGGGTGGCACCCTGGGGGTGGTATGCTGGGGTGGCACCCAGGGAGTGATATGTTTGAAGTGGCATCATGGGTGTGGAATGCTGGGGTGGCACTCTGGGAGTGGTATGCTGGTGTGGCACCCTGAGAGTGATATCCTGGGGCGCATCCTAGGAGTGTTATAATATGGGTGGCACCCTGGAAGTAGTATGCTATGGGTAATACCCTGGGTGTGACATCCTGGATGTCGTGTCCTTGGGCGTATCCTGGGAGTTTTATGCTATGGGTGGCACCCTGGGAGTGGTATGCTATGGGTGGCACCCTGGGTGTGGTATCCTGGGGTTCATCCTGGGAGTTTTAAGCTATGGGTGGCACCCTGGGAGTAGTATATTATGGGTGGCACCCTGGGTGTGGTATCCTCGGTGTGGTATTCTGGGGTGACACCTTAGGTGTTGTATGCTATGGGGTGTGCCCTGGGCGTGGTATGCAAGAGTGGCATCAAGGGAGATATCCTCGGGGCTACACGTTCGGGATAGCATCCTGGTGATGGCATCATGGGTGAGTGGCATCCTTAGGATGGCATCCTTGGGATGTGGCATCCTGGGTGTGTGGCATCTTGGGTGTGTGGCACCCTGGGAATGTGGCATCCTGGGTGTGTGGCATCCTGAGCATGAGGTATCTTGGGTGCGTGACATCCTGGGTGTGTGGAATCCTGGGTGTGTGGCATCCTGGGTGTGTGGCATCCTGGGTGTGTGGCATTTTGGGTGTGTGACATCCTGGATATGTGGCATCCTGAGTGTGAGGCATCTTGGATGTGTGGCATCCTGGGTGTACTCACCTATTTGTACTCACCTATTTGTGGTTGCAGGGGTCGAGTCATAGCTCCTGGCCCCGCCTCTTCGCTGATTGCTACTAGGTCCTCTCTCTCCCTGCCCCATGAGCTTTATCATACCTCGCCTTAAAACTATGTATGGTTCCTGCCTCCACTGCGTCGCTTTCTAGGCTATTCCACGGCTTGACTACTCTATGACTCTTGTGTCTGTGTCCCATCTCTGGAACATCCCGTCTTTGTCCACCTTGTCTATTCCACGCAGTATTTTACATGTCGTTATCATGTCTCCCCTGACCCTCATGTCCTCCAGTGTCGTCAGGCCGATTTCCCTCAACCTTTCTTCGTAGGACAATCCCCTTAGCTCTGGGACTAGTCTTGTTGCATCCTGGATGTTTGGCATCCTGGGTGTGTGGCATATTGGGTGTGTGGCATCCTGGATGTGTGGCATCCTGGATGTGAGACATCTTGGGTGTGTTGTATCCTGGGTGTGTGGCATCTGGGGTGTGTAGCATCCTGGATGTTTGGCATCCTGGGTGTGTGGCATCCTGGGTGTGTGGCATCCTGGGTGTGTGGCATTCTGGGTGTGTGGCATCTTGAGTGTGTGGCATCTTGGATGTGTGCCATCCTGAATGTGAGGCATTTTGGGTGTGTGGCATCCTTGATGTGTGGCATCCTGAGTGTGTGGCATCCTGGGTGTGTGGCATCCTGGGTGTGTGGCATCCTTGGTATGTGGCATCTTTGATGTGTGGCATCTTGGGTGTGTGGCATCTTGGATGTGTGCCATCCTGAATGTGAGGCATTTTGGGTGTGTGGCATCCTTGATGTGTGGCATCCTGGTTGTGTGGCATCCTGTGTGTGAGACATCCTGCTTGTGTGGCATCCTGTGTGTGTGACATCCAGGGTGTGTGGCATCCTGGGTGTGTGGCATTTTGGGTATGTGGCATCTTGGGTGTGTGGCATCCTGTGTGTGTGACATCCTGGGTGTGTGGCATCCTGGGTGTGTGGCATCCTGGATGTGTGGCATCCTGGGTGTGTGGCATTCTGGGTATGTGGCATCCTGGGTGTGTGGCATCCTGGGTGTGTGGCATCCTGGGTGTGTGGCATCCTGGGTGTGTGGCATCCTGGGTGTGTGGCATGCTAGGGGTGGCATCCTGGGAGGTGGTATCATTGGGGTTGCAGCTTTCGAGTGGCATATTAGAGTTGGTATCCTGCGGGCAACATCCTGGAGATGGCATACTAGAGTAGAATCCTGGGGGTGGAATCATAGGGTAGAATTCGGGGGGTGGCATCCTGGAAGTGGCATCCTGGAAGTGGCATCCTGGAAGTGGCATCCTGGAAGTGGCATCCTGGAAGTGGCATCCTGGAAGTGGCATCCTGGAAGCTCCGGAACAAATCTTCTTGAAAACCTTTATATAACCTAGATTTTACACTTGCTTGATCAGTCTGGGGCTCCATGATGGTGCTGCGTGCTCCAGGGTGGTCCTGACTGCTACCGAGATCTCTCAGATGAACATACAGAAAATGTGCTCTTTTGGTGATATGTTAGTTGTGATGTTGACTCCAGATTTTTTTCCTCTCTCATGAACTGTTTCTTCAGCAATGTCTTCCTTTCTTTCTCACATGTCTCCTCTCTCTCAACATTCTCATCTCCCTCTCCTTCCTGCCTTTCTTACCCCGCTTTCCCTTCCTTCTCCTTGGCTCTCTCCCACCTATTTCTCTCTCCCTCTTTCCCTATCCACGGTCCTCTTTCTCCCTTCCTCTCCTTCTCTTTCCTCTCGTCTCTACCCTCTCCCTTATCCCATCTTTTTCTTCCCCCCTTCTCTCTCTCTCACTCTCTCACGATCTACGGTCTACATTAGCTAGCATTCTAAGTTGGAACTACCAGTGGTGGCAGGTGAGAGTGACATACTCACCTTCATGCTAGCAATGTGAGAGTGACTCACCTTCACAAGAGCAAGGTAAGAGTGACTCACCTTCACACTAGCAAGATGAGAGTGACACACTCACCTTCACACTACCCAGGTGAGAGTGACACACTCACCTTCACACTAGCCAGGTGAGAGTGACACACTCACCTTCACATTAGCAACATGAGAGAGATTCACCTTCACACTAGCCAGGTGAGAGTGACACACTCACCTTCACATTAGCAACATGAGAGAGATTCACCTTCACACTAGCAAGGTGAGAGTGACACACTCAGCTTCACGTTAACAAGATGAGAGTGACACACTCACCTTCACACTAGCAAGATGAGAGTGACACACTCATCTTCACACCAGAAAGATGAGAGTGACACATTCACCTTCACACTAGCCAGGTGAGAGTGACTCACTTTCACACTAGCCAGGTGAGAATGAGCCACCTTCACACTAGCCAGGTAACAGTGACTCACCTTTACACTAACAAGATGAAAGCGACTCACCTTCACACTAGACAGGTGAGAGTGACTCACCCTCACACTAGACAGGTGAGAGTGACTCAGTTTCACACTAGACAGGTGAAAGCTACTCACCTTTACACTAGACAGGTGAGAGTGACTCAATTTCACACTAGACAGGTGAAAGCTACTCACCTTCATACTAGACAGGTGAGAGTGACTCACCTTCACACCAGACAGGTGAGAGTGACTCACCTTCACACTAGCAAAGTGAAAGCGACTCACCTTCACACTAGACAGGTGATAGTGACTCATTTTCGCACTAGACAGATGAGAGTGACTCACCTTCACACCAGACAGGTGAGAGTGGCTCACCTTCACACTAGCCAGGCGATAATGACTCAGCTTCACACTAGAAGGCTCTAACCTATGACCACCATTAATGAGGCAAATCTCTCCCAGAAATAGTTAACCTGTCTCCTTCCCCTCAGTCTCTTTTCCCTCAGTCTCCTTCCCCTCAGCTCCTTCCCCTCAGCTAATTCCCCTCAGCTCCATCCATTCATCTGCTTTCCCTCGATCTCCTTCCCCCAGTCTCCTTCCACTCTGTCTCCTTCCCTCGGTCTCCTTCCCCCTCAGTCCCTTTTTCCTCAAGCTCCTTCCCATCAGTCTTCATTCTGTCAGTCCCCTTTCCCTGAGTCTCTTTCCCCTCAGTATCTTGAGTCCCCTTCCCCTTCCCTTCAGTCTCCTTCCTCTCAATCTTCTTCCCCTCATTCTCCTTCCCCTCAGGCTCCTGGGAAGCCCCTTTTCCCCTGTCCATTCTGAGAGAGCTGGGAGAGGGAGGAAAGGGGAAGGGGGAAGTAGGGAGATGGGGCGCCCTATAAGCTTTCTCCCTCACCTACATCCTCCTTGCCTCTGGCACAATTAAGCAAGGCCACATTGCTGTTCCTCACAACAGTAACAAGACAGAATGGTTAATGAGGGGTGCTGTTGCCTCGAGGCTCTGCTGGACGTGTTGCTCTCCCCCGGCTCCTGAAGGAGAAGACAGATGCCACGGTGTGATGCTGCTCCTGCCATGGTCCTGCTGTTTATAAGTACGTGTAAGGGGTACCGCTCCAATCTTCCAGTAGACTCAACCACTACGGCAGATCTCACATGTGTAAAACTGATGTATCTGTCACGACACACATTACAATACAGTAAAATATAATTTTATTTCTTCGCATTGGTTCCAATGTGTGATTTACACTTTATAGAATATTAAGTACGAAGAAAGCCACTAACATGCCTGGGGGCTGGGCAACAGAATTTTTAAGAAAGCCAGAAAGAGTAAAAGGAAGAGGAGGCTGGTCTGAGAGCCGCAGAGAACTAGAAAAAGAGTGTGATGGGCTGTAAATGAGGCAAGAGTCAGAGAGTACTCATAATGTGTCAAAAGAGTCCAGACATTTTTTCTCTTTGTGCTACTCTTCCTCTAGTACCAATGACCCATTGCTCAGCACGGATATTTGTGAGTTATGTTCAGTATGGTAGTGAGCTAACCAACTCCAATATAGCGGTGAGTAAAGGAACTTCAGTATGGTAGTGAGTTATGGAATTCCAGTATTGTAGTGAATTAAGTAATTCCAGTATTGCAGAGAGTTAAGGAACTCCAGTATGGTAGTGAGTTATACTACAGTTTGGTAGTGAGTTATACAACTCCAGTATGGTAGTGAGTTATACTACAGTATGGTAGTGAGTTATACTACAGTTTGGTAGTGAGTTATACAACTCCAGTATGGTAGTGAGTTATACTACAGTATGGTAGTGAGTTATACTACAGTTTGGTAGTGAGTTATACAACTCCAGTATGGTAGTGAGTTATACTACAGTATGGTAGTGAGTTATACAGCTCCAGTATGGTAGTGAGTTATGGAACTCCAGTATGGTAGTGAGTTATGGAACTCCAGTATGGTAGTGAGTTATGGAACTCCAGTATGGTAGTGAGTTATACAACTCCAGTATGGTAGTGATTTAGACAACTCCAGTATGGTAGTGAGTTATACAACTCAAGTATGATAGTGAGTTATACAACACAAGTACGGTAGTGAGTTATACAACTCCAGTATGGTAGTGAGTTAAGTGACTATCTCCTGCTACTGCGGAATAGATGTGGCACTCTGAACGAGGGGGGGGGAGGGAGTGTGGGAGGAAGGGAGTGTGGGAGGGATGGAGTGTGGGAGGAATGGAGGGAGGGAGGGATGGAGGGAGGGAGGGAGCGGCGTTGAAGAACACCTCATCGTGATGGAAAAGCATGATTGAGGGATGAATTCGTGATGATTGAGAAAACTGTAGCATGATGGAGGGAGGGAGATGCAAATGGATGACAGCACTCAGTCATGATGGATAACAGCACTCCAGCATGATGGATGGCGGCACTCCACCATGATGGATGGCAGCACTCTAGTATGATGGATGACAGCACTCCAGCTTGATGGATGGCAGCACTCTACCATGATGGATAACAGCACTCCACTATGATGGATAACAGCACTCAACTATGATGGATAACAGCACTCAACTATGATGGATAACAGCACTCCAACATGATGGATGGCAGCACTCTACCATGATGGATAACAGCACTCCACTATGATGGATAACAGCACTCCACTATGATGGATAACAGCACTCAACTATGATGGATAACAGCACTCAACTATGATGGATAACAGCACTCCAACATGATGGATGGCAGCACTCTACCATGATGGATAACAGCACTCCACTATGATGGATAACAGCACTCCACTATGAGGGATAACAGCACTCCACTATGATGGATAACAGCACTCCACTATGATGGATAACAGCACTCCACTATGATGGATGGCAGCACTCCACCATGATGGATAACAGGACTCCACCATGATGGATGGCAGCACTCCACCATGATGGATAACAGGACTCCACCATGATGGATGGCAGCACTCCACCATGATGGATGGCAGCACTCTACCATGATGGATAACAGCACTCCACTATGATGGATAACAGCGCTCTCACTATGATGGATAACAACACTCCACCATGATGGATGGCAGCACTCTACCATGATGGATGACAGCACTCTACCATGATGGATGGCAGTACTCCACCATGATGGATAACGGCACTCCACCATGATAGATGGCAGCACTCCACCATGATGAAAGGCAGTACTCCACCATGATGAATGGCAGCACTCTATCATGATGGATGGAGAATTTTCCGATGGAGATTACACCAGCATAATGCAGGG
>NC_091292.1:35658452-35675952 GCF_038502225.1 Cherax quadricarinatus
TGCCCCCCTATCCACCCTGTCATACGCCTTTTCCAAATCCATAAATGCCACAAAGACCTCTTTAGCCTTATCTAAATACTGTTCACTTATATGTTTCACTGTAAACACCTGGTCCACACACCCCCTACCTTTCCTAAAGCCTCCTTGTTCATCTGCTATCCTATTCTCCGTCTTACTCTTAATTCTTTCAATTATAACTCTACCATACACTTTACCAGGTACACTCAACATATATATATATATATATATATATATATATATATTACATATATATATATATTACATATATATATATATATATATATATATATATATATATATATATATGTCGTGCCGAATATGTAAAACTGGTCAATTAGCAAGAACTCATTTAAAATTAAGTCCTTCCTGAAATTTTCTCTTACACGTTTAAATATATATATTTTTTTCATTAAAGTTAATGTAAAGAGTTTTAATTTTGCACCAAAAGATTCTTAGAAAACTTACCTAACCTTATTATAACAAGAGCAATTTATTTTAGCCTAACCCAACTAAATATATTTTAAATACGTTTACAATAATTTAGTACTAAACAAACACAATCAAATATATTTTTTTCGTTAGGTTCAGAATGATTTTGGCGACATTATCGCATACACAAATTTTCACTTGTCCTATATGGCAAGATGAGCGTTGCTATTTAAGCCAAGATGGTAAGTTCTGTCTATTCGGCACGACATATATATATATATATATATATGTCGTGCCTAATAGGCAAAACTGGTCAATTAGCAAGAACTCATTTAAAATTAAGTTCTTTCTAAAAATTTCTCTTATACGTTTAGAGATATATTTTTTTCATTAATGTTAATGTAAAAAATTTTAAATTTGCACCAAAAGAATCTTAGAAAACTTACCTAACCTTATTATAAGAAGAACAATTTATTTTAGCCTAACCCAATATATACGTTTACAGTAATTTAGTACTATATATATATATATAGCGTTGCTATTTATCGCAATATATATATATGTATATATATAATCCAGCAGGTTAACGAAAGCATTCATTGAATGCTAACCCCGAAATCGGATTGGTAGCTAATATGTCTATAGTTACTGTTTTTCTTGAAAATTAGCTAACTTGAAGGTGATGGACAAATTATGTGAGCTGACAACTCTGAGGTACCATCATCTTTACAAATTTGCAGTGTTAATAGGTCCAGTGCTTATGGATCGATTCAGCTAAATTCGATTTAAACAAATACGTGAAATACACCTCATAGATTTTATTTGAAGGTGGTCGGGGGGTTCTGAAGCGTGTGCTAAAATCATTTGAGTCTGTAGTGAATATGGTTTACGCACCTGGAAATTGACTTCGTAGTGACGCTGCAACGGTTGTGTAGTATGAATTGAAACAATTTGCCACGGTAGTTGCTTTGTGGCATGACTCCTTATCAGATTTTAGCACTGTGTGAGAACGATCAACTTCTTTATGGTTGCACCCCAGATCTTTTAGGTCTTGCTAGAATTTTTTTTTTCAATTTTATTATTATAGCGCCTAGTCTTTGCTCAGTTGACTAGTTTCTGCAAATTGTTTCTTGCACTGCGATATTCGTGGAGTGCTGCATCACAATGTCTACCTTCACCCTTTTCAGTAAATGGTCTTTAAACTGAACAGTCTAATATCGATGCAGGTCAGATTCCTCATGAGTCTTTTGCAAGTTATTGATCGTTGTAGAAAGCTATGATGTATCCTCCCAGTGGTCATCTTGACTGAATAGTAACAAGATTAAGGTACATTTGCTGTATGCAAACGATGTTACACCGAACAATGTATCTGTTCTGGGCACATAGTACCTGGACATATGCCTTCTTCCCACACACATACCCATACAAGCACATACATACACCTCCACAGACACACAAATACACACCTCGAAACACGCACACGCATACACCTTTCCCCCCTCCTCAAATATACACGCCTTCACACGCAACTAAAATATGTAAACTCCATAAACCAACTGTGTAAAACACGAAATAAAACCAGAATACTCATGCAATGAGAGAAAGAGAGAGGGAGGGGGAGAGGGAGACGAAGGAGAGAGTGCATGGGAAAGACAGGCAACTGGAGACTTAACTCTCCACATCGATGGTATCTGCAGAGAGGTACTATCTGATATTATTGTCATGGAGGACTAAATATTACTGTAAGACTGGTGATGCAAGGATAGTAAGCTAGAGGGCTTTATTCACAACTTCAGCTTCATCTGGAAAATAACTGTACGAAACAGGAAGTAGAAAAATGGCCATCGACATTGTATGGGAAAGATGGAAGTACAATAGATAAAAGCAGGATGCTGCCCCTCTTACTATCTTTATTACTTCTAATAAAGGTTTGAGACATCCTGTGCAGGTCCGGAACCTAGCTGGATCCTGATGGCCACTGTTCAGATTTTAGGGTAACTGAACCCTGACTAGTTGAACTCAGTATTTCCTAAGAATTTGTCCAACTGATTTTTAAAAGACTGAATGGTTGTGACATTAGCAACTTCCGGTGGAGGGAGGGGGGGAGAGAGGCTAATTCAGTGCTTCAGAACTCATTCTTATAAAACTGCTATGGAGTTACATACCAATTTGCACTTCGGAAAGATTTTAATGCTAATATATGTCAGTTTATATAGTATCCCGAAGATCTATATGATATCACCCTGAAGATTTCATAGTACAAACAGGGACAAGTTAAATTACCTTTTCTTGTAACGCATGTTTATTCAACATATAATGTTGGTTTAAGGTCTTCATTTTTCTCTGTGAGAGAGAGAGTCCACTCAACTTACAATAATATTTTTTTATTATTCTATCCAATATGCATTAACATTCACTTGTACGCACTGAATTTCACTGCCAATTTTTTAACAACTGCGTCAGCTTGTACTAGTTCCGGGACGATTTACCAGCGGTTCCCAACCTGTGGTCCGCGAGATAACTTCAAAGTTTAAAGAGGCTGCGGTGTAAAATCTATAATTACTCACGATAAGGCGGAAAAAGGATGAACTTTCAAATTTTCAAAGCTGTTTGATCTCATTTTGTGAACTGTCGAATCTAACATACCAAACCTCCGTCGTGCAAATGGTCAAGTTTCATTCAGTACAGCTTCTCAGATTTTTGGTTTCATGTAAACCATGAGTAGCTAGAACTGGTATCCGAAGCGCTGAGATATTTAATGCCATCCCCCCCACCACATATTTATGTGATCAGACTTTCTCTCAGCTGTTTTATATAAAATCAAAATACAGGAGAAGGATGAATATGGAACCTGATCTATTCTTAAAACTGTCTGCCCATCATCCTGAAATTCGGAGCCTAGTGTCAACAAAGCTGCATCAACCGTCTCATTAAACAAGTTATTTTTTATAATACTGTCATTTATTTTAATTACATACTCAGTTATGAATGTCTTTCAACTGAGAGATGAAACTGGGAAAACGAGTTTGTTGTTAATGGAATCGGAATCCGCTTAATTTAAATAAAAAGGGTCGGTAAAGGGTGCTGCGCACCTTCATAATTTTGTCGTTCGCGAACTTTGAAATATATTATATAGACTTTATTTCTAAATAATTTATGTATGTTATAAAAGAAGACTAGGTCAAGGATTTGCCTTTGAGGGACCCAACTTATCACGCTTCTCAACTGAAACATGGAGCATTATAACTACTGACTTCTCCCTGTCAGTAATTCACTGTTAGAGAGAGAGAGAGAGAGAGAGAGAGAGAGAGAGAGAGAGAGAGAGAGAGAGAGAGAGAGAGAGAGAGAGAGAGAGAGGGAGAGAGAGAGAGCTGGAGGTGGAGCTCGCCGTCCCATATCGATTTGCAGGCGCCATCTTGAAAATCTGGGACCACCTGCTTTACCCTGTGTTTCTTGAAGACCAGGGGACGGTGGTGGACGGTGGTGGACGGTGGTGGACGATGGTGGACGATGGTGGACGATGATATGGATGATGGTGGACGATGGTGGACGGTGGTGGACGATGGTGGACGATGATGGGCGATAATATGGAAGATGGTGGACGATAGTGGATGATGGTGGACGGTGGTGGACGATGGTGAACGATGGTGAACGATGGTGGGCAGTGGCGGACGGTGGTGGACGGTGGTGGACGATGGTGGACGATGGTGAACGATGGTGGACGGTTGTGGACGATGATGGACGGTGATGGACGGTGATGGATGGTGGTGGACGGTGGTGGACAATAATGGACGGTGATGGACGGTGATGGACGGTGATGGACAATGATGGACGGTGATGGACGGTGATGGACGGTGATGGACGATGATGGACAATGATGGACGGTGATGGACGGTGATGGACAATGATGGACGGTGATGGACGGTGATGGACGATGACGGACATTGATAGACGGTGATGGACGGTGATGGACGGTGGTGGACGATGATGGACAATGATGGACGGTGATGGACGGTGATGGACGGTGGTGGACAATGATGGACGGTAATGGACGGTGATGGACGATGATGGACAATGATGGACGGTGATGGACGGTGATGGACGATGATGGACAATGATGGACGGTGATGGACGGTGGTGGACAATGATGGACGGTAATGGACGGTGATGGACGATGATGGACAATGATGGACGGTGATGGACGGTGATGGACAATGATGGACGGTGATGGACGGTGGTGGACAATGATGGACGGTGATGGACGGTGATGGACGATGATGGACAATGATGGACGGTGATGGACGGTGGTGGACAATGATGGACGGTAATGGACGGTGATGGACGATGATGGACAATGATGGACGGTGATGGACGGTGGTGGACAATGATGGACAATGATGGACGGTGATGGACGGTGGTGGACAATGATGGACGGTGATGGACAGTGATGGACGATGATGGACAATGATGGACGGTGATGGACGGTGATGAACAATGATGGACGGTGATGGACGGTGATTGACGGTGGTGGACAATGATGGACAATGATGGACGGTGATGGACGGTGGTGCACAATGATGGACGGTGATGGACGGTGGTGGACAATGATGGACGGTGATGGACAGTGATGGACGATGATGGACAATGATGGACAGTGATGGACGGTGATGGACAATGATGGACGGTGATGGACGGTGATGGACGGTGATGGACAATGATGGACGGTGATAGACGGTGATGGACGGTGGTGGACAATGATGGACGGTGATGGACGGTGATGGACGGTGGTGGACGATGATGGACAATGATGGACGGTGATGGACAATGATGGACGGTGATGGACGGTGATGGACGATGATGGGCTATGATGGACGGTGATGGACGGTGGTGGACAGTGATGGACAATGATGGACGGTGATGGACAATGATGAACGGTGATGGACGGTGGTGGACAGTGATGGACAGTGGTTGACGATGGTGGGCGATGATGGACGATGATGGACGATGATGGACGGTGGTGGACAGTGGTGGACGATGGTGTACTTGGTGGACGATGATACACGGTTGTGGACGGTGGTGGACGGTGGTGGACGATGATGGACGGTGGTGGACGATGATGGACGGTGGTGGACGGTGATGGATGGCAGTAGGCGGGATTGTGATAGATAGTGGTAGACTGGACTGTAATAGATAGTGGTAGACTGGACTGTGACTGATGGTGGAAAACGGGACTGTGATGGATGGCGGTAGACGGGACTGTTATGGTTGGTGGTAGACGGGACTATGACAGATGGTGGTAGACGGGACTGTGATTGATGGTGGAAAACGGGACTGTGATGGATGGTGGTAGACGGGACTGTGATAGATGGTGATAGACTGGACTGTGATAGATGGTGGTAGACTGGATTGTGATTGATGGTGGTAGACGGGACTGTGATAGATGGTGGTAAACGGGACTGTGATGGATGGTGGTAGACGGGACTGTGATAGATGGTGGTAGACTGGACTGTGATAGATGGTGGTAGACTGGACTGTGATTGATGGTGGTAGACGGGACTGTAATAGATAGTGGTAGACGAGACTATGATAGATGGTGTATGACGGGACTGTAATAGATGGTGGTAGACGGGACTGTGATAGATGGTGGTAGACGGGACTGTGGTAGATGGTGGTAGACGGGACTGTGATAGATGATGGTAGACTGGAGAGTGTTAAATGTTGCTTGAGGACAATGTGGTAGTGGGTGATTGACGGAATTGTGGTAGATGGTGGTGGACTTTGTTAGAAGGTAACACCACCCCAACACCACCTGCAGTGCCACCCCAGTACCACCCCAGCACCACTTGTAGTGCCACCCCATCACTACCTGCAGTGCCACCCCAGTACCACCCAGCGCCACCTGCAGTACCACCTGCAGTACTACCCCCATCACCACCTGCAGTACCAACCCCATCAACACCTGAACACTGCCACCCCAACACCCAGCACTATCCCAGCACCATTCCACGCACCATCCCAGCATCACTGTAAGGTCCATACCTAGCATCACCCCAGTACAACCCTAGTATCACCCCAGTACCTCCCCACAGCCACCGCAGCACCACTCCCAGCACCTCCCCAGAGCCACCGCAGCACCACTCCCAGCACCTCCCATTATCACTCCCAGCAACTTCAAGGACCATCCTAGAACCTCCCCAAGAACCACCCCAGCACCTCCAACATTATCTCCAGCACCAATTTCAACAGTATCTCCAGCACTACTAACCCTCAGGACCACCGCCGGAACCCCCAGGACTACCCCTATAACCACTCCAGCACCACCCCCAGAACCACCCCAGGACCACCCAAGGACCACCCCCAGAACCACTCCAGGACCATTCCCAGAAGCACCCCAGGACCGCTCAGGGACGACCCCCTGAACCACCTCAGAACCACCCTCAGAACCACCCCAGCACCACCCCCAAAACCACCCCAGGACCTTTCCCATAACCACACCTGGACCATCCCCCCAAAACCACTCCAGGATCACCCCCATAACCACCCCATGGCCACTCCCAGAACCACCCCTGGACTACCCCTGGAACTACCCCAGGACCACCCCCGCACCTCCCCAGGCCCACCCCAGCACCTCTCCCAGCACCACCCGAGCACCTCCCCCCGCACCACCCCAGCACCTCCCCCAGTACCATCCCAGCACCTCCCCCAGCACCACCCCAGCACCTCCCCCAGCACCACCCCAGCACCTCCCCCCGCACCACCCCAGCACCTCCCCCAGCACCACCCCAGCACCTCCCCCAGCACCACCCCAGCACCTCCCCCAGTACCACCCCAGCACCTCCCCCAGCACCACCCCAGCACCTCCCTCAGCACCACCCCAGCACCTCCCCCAGCACCACCCCAGCACCTCCCCCAGCACCACCCCAGCACCTCCCTCAGCACCACCCCAGCACCTCCCCAGCACCACCCCAGCACCTCCCGCAGCACCACCCCAGCACCTCCCCCAGCACCACCCCAGCACCTCCCCCAGCACCACCCCAGCACCTCCCCCAGCACCACCCCAGCACCTCCCTCAGCACCACCCCAGCACCTCCCCCAGCACCACCCCAGCACCTCCCCCAGCACCACCCCAGCACCTCCCTCAGCACCACCCCAGCACCTCCCCCAGCACCACCCCAGCACCTCCCCCAGCACCACCCCAGCACCTCCCTCAGCACCACCCCAGCACCTCCCCCAGCACCACCCCCCCACCACCCCCACCACCACCCCAGCACCTCCCTCAGCACCACCCCAGCCCCGCCCCCCGCACCACCCCAGCACCTCCCCCAGCACCACCCCAGCACCTCCCTCAGCACCACCCCAGCACCTCCCCCAGCACCACCCCAGCACCTCCCCCAGCACCACCCCAGCACCTCCCCCAGCACCACCCCAGCACCATCCCTTGTTGTGTTGTCTCATCACAATGACGACTTTGTTTTAAAAATTAATTAAAAAAATCACAATTACAGTAGATCACTAATTAAAAATTAATATGCCAAGTACTTGAACTGTATTATTGATATTTTATATTATTATTATTATTATTATTATTATTATTATTATTATTATTATTATTATTATTATTATTATTATTATTATAATTCACTTTAATATTAAATATAATAATAATAATAATAATAATAATAATAATAATAATAATAATAATAATAATAATAATAATAATAATAATAATAATAATAATAATAATAACAATAATAATAGCTTTAAAGCTTATATTATTCTGAAAGCTTAATTAAGTTTAAACCAAACTGTGATTTACAGAATTTTCATGGCTCTGTTGTCTTCTGTTTGTATTCTCCCGTTTCTCCGCGTTTATTTAGTTTCTTTCGGTCTCTACCCTTAGTTCTCTTTTGTTATCAAAACCAGAAGTTCCCGGTCTCTAGTCCTCTCTTGTTATCAAAGCTTCTGTTGTTCCCCGTTTAAGCTTTTTGTCGTTTTGTTATTCTCTTTGGTTTTATTTTTTCGTTATTCCTTTTTCTTGTAATTTATGTCTGTTTTCTTTCGTTGGTTAACCAGTTTGTCCCTTCATCACGTCATCTTTGTTTCCTCTTATTCATTCCGTTAACACTCTTCAATATAACAAGTGCCTGGAGTATACCTGGAGGGGGTCTCGGTTGTCAGCGCACCCGCGGATCAGGGCCTGATCAACCAGACTATTACTGTTGGCCGCACGTAAATCGACGTAAGAACCACAACCCGGTTGATCAGGTACTAGCTGGGATATTTTCCCGGTGTTCTCGCATTGTTCTCTTTCCTCATTCATGTTATTCTTATACATTGTTCTTGTACCGTCATTTTGACTCGTGATCTTCCATTATTATCAGGTTGTGTTCTTGTGTCCTCAGTTTAGTCGTCACTCTTCCTCTTCTCTCTTCCTGCAGTTTTTACTTATGTATATATCTTGTTGAAGTTTTGTATTGCTTCTTCTTCTTCTCCTTCTTCTCCGTCATCTTTTGTTGTTGTTGTCTATGTTGTTGTTGATGTTGTTCCTACGGTGTTGATGTTGTTCCTACGGTGTTGATGTTCCTACGGTGTTGATGTTCCTACGGTGTTGATGTTGTTCCTACGGTGTTGATGTTGTTCCTACGGTGTTGATGTTGTTCCTACGGTGTTGATGTTGTTCCTACGGTGTTGATGTTGTTCCTACGGTGTTGATGTTGTTCCTACGGTGTTGATGTTGTTCCTACGGTGTTGATGTTGTTCGTACTGTGTTGATGTTGTTCCTACGGTGTTGATGTTGTTCGTACCGCTGGTGTAGTTGTTGTAGTACTGGCGCTACCATGACTCTTCTGCTACATGAATTAGACACAGCTTGCTGTTAATGTCATTTATTTGCTCTGTTTCGTCCCTGGTGGGCGAAACATCTCAACTAGATATGTTTCTGTGTCTCAGTTATCCGAGAAACATATCCTGAATGTCATAACCCCAGTCTCCTGTGTCTAATACTCGCCGTTGGAATAGTGCAGAGTGCGGCATAGGTTGATCAGGCAGTTAAATATTAGTACTGAAGATCTGAAGGAATCAGAAGAGACATTCATTAGTCATTATATGGAAACTAATTTCCATATTTCTTCAATAAAAGTGGAGGATTAAGACATATACAATCTAAATCTAATTCAAATCTTTCAGTGGGACTAAAGAGCACAGTATTTTAAAATACATAAGCACATGAAATTATAAAAGAAAAAAGAAAAAAATGGGAACTCAGACGAAAATCAATCCAAACTTTTCCCTAAATAAGATTAACCAGTTTTTAAGAAAGTAAGTACAGTAGGTAATAAGTAAGTTTAATGTAATTATTATTATCATTATTATTAAAAACCAGGTGCTAAACCCACATGGGTCATACAGCGCTGATGTTTGATGTAAGCTTAATATACATAAGACAAATTTTTAACAATGGTCTTGATGGGATACACATGTTATAGGCACGTAAAGGTACGTTACGTTGATTTAACGTAGCCTAACCTAAATAAAGTTCAACACTGTGACTTACCACTGACCAGAAGAGACGTTCTCTATTTAATTCACACAAACCAATTTGATTAAAAAAACTTGCTGATGATAACTTCTCCAACATAACGTAAGTGCTGCATTAAAAGTATAAAGCTGACCAGATGTATTTTCCTGTTATTACACAGACTCCAACACACTTTGTGCCTACACAGCCTAAACCCATGTAATGATCCACTCATTCCAAACACTGCATCGGCCGTTAAGGATTGACGCCCTTAATTTTGAGGTGCCAAAATAAACACAAAAAACATATAAAATTAAAAAAAAAAAAAAGGATACAATATAACGTTATATCGTTCAATTCTTCTCGTAAATTTCTTCTTTAGTCTTTCCTTGTTCATGTAAAGTCAACTGGAACATTATAAATTTTCCCAATTTTGCCCTATTAAAAAATATTATTTTATTTTTTAATCTCTTCTTATTTTTGTGCAAACTTCATGAAACTTATAGTATACATTAATTACCATCCCCTTAACTTACAAAAAAATGTCACTGAAATCGGACTGTTATTAAAAATTTCCATTCTGAGCACTGCTCACCCCCATACATCTTAATCAGGGGAAAGTGCTAAACCCATAGGGTAATGAAAGGCATTCTGTATAGCCCTTGTGGCTTAGCGCTTCTTTTTGATAATAATAATAATAATAATAATATTGAAAGGCATTCAAACTCGATCCAAGCAAAGAGAAGATAAGTCCAGTTCCTTGGATCACGAGCCACTTACCAGTAGCTTCGTCCATCACAAGGACACAAAATTTGGGAATGACGTATGTAGCATTGTCACCCACGAATGTAAATATTCCCAAGCACTGAAAAATTAAAGATGATCGAAAAAGACATTCTCTTGTAATAAATGGAAATTTGAGAGAAAGTGAACGCAAATTTAGCTGAGAATGTTCCACAAAACAAGTTGTCTCGCTTCGTTCAACTTAAAATCGCTTTAAATTAGCAAGTTATTATTTTTCTCCAGTTTTCTATTCTCATTTACGTTCTACTTAAAATTTCCTTCAGTCCTGTAAGGAAAAATGCTTTTTATTATTTTAATAAAATTTGATAAAATTTGACAAAAAAAAAAAATGGCAAATTAGTATGCACACATCCCAAACTTATCACAATAATACATATTAAGATACACCAGCATTTAGAGGTTGAAGATAATTAGAGGAGGCATTGTCTGGTTATTTAAAACAATTTGCTTAATAAAATTAGTACACTTCTATTTACTCAGCTGGAAGTGACAAGTTGTGTTGTATTAAATCTCACAAATGGGAAAAGTTTGAAGCTGAACCGAATACGCATTTTCCAGTATTTGTCCTGCATCCAACGATTCCAAGATCTTTTGAGCAGTTTCAGTAAAATTTCAGATGTGAACCTACTGGGAGTAAATTTCTGGGTTGTCATCCTTCTTATAGAATGCATCATCGATGATATTTGAAAGCATTCTTTAGTTATTGAATAAAATATAAATGTTAGTATTTATTCAATAAAATTAGTAAATTTGGACTCATGGGCCTAAATAGCAGCGTGAACTTCGTGTTAAGGACTACAACAGTGGTGACAAATTGAAGCCGATTACATGAGTTCTTCTCCAGTTATGGTACCGATTCCAGTGATTCCAATTTTTTATTTTACTATTTTACCACAGTAGCAAAGTTTCCTTTAATCAAACGTAAGATAATAGCCACTAACCTGACGCTGAGATACATCATCCATTAAATATTGAAGTTGTTAAGAGGAGGTAACTGAAATTTTACTATTTATACATAAAATGTTCATATCTGTAGCTACATATCTGGATTTCACTATACACCATAGTCAAATTTTTAAGCACCTCTATTGAACGTTTGAATCTACGACACTGAATGTTTTGGAAATTATCCTATCCGTTCCAGGATGCTGGGAATGGGTTCAAAAACTTTGATCAAAGAGTATGTGAACATGGGAATTTTTCCAAGAATTTAGTCCTAATTACCGTACAGAAATTTTGAAAAACTTGAATCCGATTGGATGAGGCATTTTTGAGTTATGAGCGAAATAAACTCAGATATATAAAGGAAGAAAAAAGGTCTTCCTTCATGGATACCTAACGAATGCCATAAAACAGCATATTATTTTTCACTAATCACGTTGTCGGTATATTTTACCATTGATATACAGCACTGAAATTTTCTAGCGTTTACCAGGCTGTGATTGTTTGTTGTATGGTTCGTGCTGCTGCTGATGTTTCTATGTTTCCTGGTGTTTCTTTTATTTCTGCTGCTGGTAAAGCCGCTGTTGCTGTGTGAATGTGTTTGGTAGTGCTGTTGTGTATTAGATCGTTCACAAGTGACCATCACATCTACTCTTGTCATTTACGTTTAAATTGTTTTACTGCCTCTAATTCTTTGAGCGATTACTGGAGATGGGGTTGCAACGGAGCGGGAAAAGGGTTTTCCCGGGAATTGCTTGGCTGGGGAGTTTCAAAGGTGATGGGAAGAGGGGGGGGGGTTAGAAGAAAAAAATATTTTAAATTCAGTGTAAGGTTTTATGTGGATGGAATACGTCTTCTTCGAGAGTATGAGTCTCATAATTTGCGCTAGAAGTGGACCCCATCTATACACACACACACATACACACACACACGCGCGCGCGCGCGCACGCACACACACACACACACACACACACACACACACACACACACACATTCCGACGCCGTAATAAAGAATCGTTCAGGACCCCTTTACACTGTACAGGGAGTATGCAGCGCCAGTCTGCAACCCACAACTAGCCAAGCACGAAAGGAAACGAAAGTGCAAAGGTTTGCAACAAGACTAGTCCCGGAGCTAAGGGGGTATGTCCTACGAGGAGAGGTTAAGGGAAATCTATCTGACGACAATGGAAGACAGGAGAGATAGGGAGGATATGATAAAGACTTATAAAATGCTGAGAGGAATCGACAGTGTGCACAGAGACAGGATGTTCCAGAGATGGGACACAGCAACAAGGGGTCACAGTTGGAAGTTGAAGACGCAGATGAATCACAGGGATCTTAGAAAGTATTTCTTCAGTCACACAGTAGTCAGGAAGTGGAAAAGTCTGGGAAGCGATGAAGTGGAGTCAGGATCCATATATAGCTTTAAGAAGAGGTATGATAAAGCTCATGTAGCAGGAAGAGTGACCTAGTATCAACCAGTGAAGAGGAGGGGCCAGGAGCTGTAACTCGACCCCTGCAACCACAACTAGGTGAGCACACACACGCACACACACACACACACACCTACGTATATATATATATATATATATATATATATATATATATATATATATATATATATATATATATATATATATATATATATATATATATATATATATATATATATATATATGTCGTGCCGAATAGGCAGAACTTGCGATCTTGGCTTAAATAGCAACGCTCATCTTGCCATATAGGACAAGTGAAAATTTGAACATTAAAATGGTATAAAATACCGACAGGTTGTTAGGTAAGACACATATGCAACAGTTAGGTATCTTTATTTCGAAACGTTTCGCCTACACAGTAGGCTTCTTCAGTCGAGTACAGAAAAGTTGATAGAAGCAGAAGATACTTGAAGACGATGTAATCAGTCCATCACCCTTAAAGTTTTGAGGTGGTCAGTCCCTCAGTCTGGAGAAGAGCATTGTTCCATAGTATTGTTTCATACTATGGAACAATGCTCTTCTCCAGACTGAGGGACTGACCACCTCAAAACTTTAAGGGTGATGGACTGATTACATCGTCTTCAAGTATCTTCTGCTTCTATCAACTTTTCTGTACTCGACTGAAGAAGCCTACTGTGTAGGCGAAACGTTTCGAAATAAAGATACCTAACTGTTGCATATGTGTCTTACCTAACAAGTGAAAATTTGTATATGCAATAATTTCGCCAAAATCATTCTGAACCTAACGAAAAAAATATATTTGATTGTGTTTGTTTAGTATTAAATTATTATAAACGTTTTTAAAATATATTTAGTTGGATTAGGCTAAAATAAATTACGCTTGTTATAAGAAAGTTAGGTAAGTTTTCTAAGATTCTTTTGGTGCAAAATTATAAATTTTTACATTAACATAAATGAAAAAAATATATCTTCGAACGTATAAGAGAATTTTTTAGAAAGGACTTAATTTTAAATGAGTTCTTGCTAATTGACCAGTTTTGCCTATTCGGCACGACATATATATATATATATATATATATATATATATATATATATATATATATATATATATATATATATATATATATATATATATATATATATATATATATATATATAGGGAGAGAGAGAGAGAGAGAGAGAGAGATCGAAGTTAGCAGGACTCGATACTGCTACTGAGAGATGTACAAGATTCCCAGGCAGCGCTTCTATCCACTCGGCCACAAATGCCACATAAGCTGGGCAGTCTGGTTCACAGGCCATGTTTCTTTCCCAGCCCGGGCACGTCAGTGAGACTCAAGCATGGATTCAAGCTATTTCAATCTCCTGTATGTTCTGACCTCACAAGCGATTTTTATATCAGTGCACCACACAGAATCAAATGGTGTATACAGCGGGTATATACTGCGTTCTTTCTCTGTATATACCTTCTTGTTTCTTTGTGGTGCATTGATATATATATATATATATATATATATATATATATATATATATATATATATATATATATATATATATATATATGTGTGTGTGTGTGTGTGTGTGTGTGTGTGTGTGTGTGTGTGTGTGTGTGTGTGTGTGTGTGTGTGTGTGTGTGTATAAATGTATTAAGTCATGGATTATGTGGAGTAAAATAAAGGTTGGATGCGAAAAGTGGGTTATAGTAAGCTTATATGCACCTGGAGAAGAGAGAAGTGTAGAGGAGAGAGAGAGAGGATTTGAGAATTGTTGAATGAGTGTGTGTGGAGTTTTCAACCAAGTGTGAGAGTACTTGTGGTTGGGGATTTCAATGCTAAAGTGAGTAAAAATGTTGTGGAGGGAGTAGTAAGTAAATTTGGGGTGCCAGGGGTAAATGAAAATAGGGAGCCTTTAATTGAGCTATGTGTAGATAGAGGTTTGGTAATAAGTAATACATAATTTATGAAAAAGAGGATAAATAAATATACAAGGCATGATATCGCACGAAATGAAAGTAGTGTGATAGATTATAAATTGGTGTATAAAAGGTTGATGGGTAGGCTCCAGGATGTACATGTTTATAGAGGGGCAACAGATGTATTGCATCATTATTTAGTTGTAGCTACAGTTAGAGTAAGAGGTAGATGGGACAAAAGGAAAATAGCAAAAAAAGTAAGAGAGAGGTGAAAGTATACAAAATAAGAGAAGAAGAAGCTCGGGTGAGATATAAGCAACTATTGGCAGAAAGGTGGGCTAGTGCAAGTATGAGTAGTGGGGGGGGGAGGTTGAAGAGGGTTGGAATAGTTTTAAAAATATAGTATTAGAATGTGGGGCAGAAGTTTGTGGGTATAGGAGGGTGGGGGCAGGAGGAAAGAGGAGTGATTGGTGGAATGATGAAGTAAAGGGTGTGATAAAATAGAAAAAGGAAGCTTATGAGAGGTATATACAAAGTAGAAGTGTTATAAGAAGGGCAGAGTATATGGAGCATAAAAGAAAGGTAAAGAAAGTGGTTAGAGAGTGTAAAAGGAGAGCAGATGATAGAGTGGGAGAGGCAGTGTCAAGAAATTATGTTGAAAATAAGAAAAAAATTTGGAGTGAGATAAACAAGTTAAGAAAGCCTAGGGAACGAATGGATTTGTCAGTTAAAAACAGGGTGACCTACTAGCGACCCGTGAAGAGGCGGTGCCAGGAGCTGTAGATGGGGAGATGGAGGTAGTGGGTAGATGGTGGGAATATTTTGAGGAACTTAAATGTCGACGAAGAAAGGGAGGCGGTAATTTCATGCACTGGCCAGGGAGGTATACCATCTTTTAGGAGTGAAGAAGAGCAGGATGTGAGTGTGGGGGAGGTGCGTGAGGCATTACGTAGAATGAAAGGGGGTAAAGCAGCTGGAACTGACGGGATCATGACAGAAATGTTAAAAGCAGGGGGAGATACAGTGTTGGAGTGGTTGGTACTTTTGTTTAATAAATGTATGAAAGAGGGGAAGGTACCTAGGGATTGGCAGAGAGCATGTAAAATTCCTTTATATAAAGGGAAGGAGGACAAAAGAGATTTTAAAAATTATAGAGGAATAAGTTTTCTGAGTATACCAGGAAAAAGTGTACGGTAGGGTTATCAATGAAAGAATTAGAGGTAAGACAGAATGTAGAATTGCGGATGAGCAAGAAGGTTTTAGAGCGAGTAGGGGATGCGTAGATCAAGTGTATACATTGAAGCATATATGTGAACAGTATTTAGATAAAGTTAGGGAAGTTTTCATTGCATTTATGGATTTAGAAAAGGCATATGATAGAGTGGATAGGGGAGCAATGTGGCAGATGTTGCAAGTATATGGAGAGGTAGTCAGTTACTAAATGCTGTAAAGAGTTTTTATTAGGATAGTGAGGCTCAGGTTAGGGTGTGTAGAAGAGAGGGAGACTACTTCCCGGTAAAGGTGGGTCTTAGACAGGGATGTGTAATGTCACCATGGTTGTTTAATATATTCATAGATGAGGTTGTAAAAGAAGTAAATGCTAGGGTGTTGGGGAAAGTGGTGGGATTAAATTATGGGGAATCAAATGCAAAATGGGAATTGACACAGCTACTTTTTGCTGATGATATGGTGCTAATGGGAAATTCTAAAGAAAAGTTGCAAAGTTAGTGGACGAGTTTGGGAGAGTGTAGAAAGTTGAAAGTGAACATAGAAAAGAGTAAGGTGATGAGGGTCTCAAACGATTTAGATAAAGAAAAAATGGATATCAAATTGGAGAGGACGAGTATGGAAGAAGTGAATGTTTTCAGATATTTGAGAGGTGAAATGTCAGCGGATAGATGTATGAAGGATGAAGTTAACCATAGAATTAATGAAGGAAAAAAGGTGAGTGGTGTGTTGAGGTATATATGGAAACAAAAAACATTATCTATGGAGGCAAAGAAAGAAATGTATGAAAGTATAGTGGTACCAACACTCTTATACGGGTGTGAAGCTTGAGCTGTAAATGCTGCAGCGAGGAGGCGGTGGAGATGTCCTGTCTAAGGGCAATGTGTGGTGTAAATATTATGCAGAGAATTCGGAGTGTGGAAATTAGGAGAAGGTGTGGAGTTAATAAAAGTATTAGTCAGAGGGCTGAAGTGGGGTTGTTGAGGTGGTTTGATCATTGAGAGAGGTGGATCAAAGTAGAATGACATGGAGAGCATTTAAATCTGTAGGGGAAGGAAGGCGGGGTAGGGATCGTCCTCGAAAAGGTTGGAGGGAGGGTGTAAGGAAGGTTTTGTGGGCGGGGGGCTTAGACTTCCAGCAAGCATGCGTGAGCGTGTTAGATAGGAGTGAATGGAGACGAATGGTATTTGGGAC
>NC_091292.1:36050952-36075952 GCF_038502225.1 Cherax quadricarinatus
TTGTTTCTTAAAATTGTTATAATACTGCATAAGATTGCGAATATTTTATAATATAAAAATACTTTTTTTATGATAGAGAGTTTTATTCATTAAAAAAAAATAAGCTTAATGTTCATCCGCTTCTGCAGTAATTTCGAGAAAATTATTTTAAAGATTAATAGAATATTATATTTCACATTAAATTTAGTCTCACTTAAATTACGCTGGATATGAAAACTCTGAATGATATTTAATTATTTTTAGCAATTTCTTTAGGTGTAAGATTCAAAATATGTAAGCAATATTAATTCCTAGGGTACACACATATACAGACACAGACACACGCAAACACACACAGACACACACACACACACACACACACACACTGAGCTGACAAATTTTCAGAGAATAATGGGATACTCGAGGGGAAGAAATCGGCTAATCAAATTGTCTTTTAGAACAGAAACGGTGTGAAACAGAATTGTGCAGCACAAACCACAGAAAACAACAAAATACCAGTGAATGTACCTAGACTGCAAGAGAACGAGAACAGAAAGACAGAAATTAAGAGAGAGGATACAAAGACACAACAGGCAAGAGAGACAAGGATGAAGTCAGACAGGGACACCCAGAGTCTGGAGGAGCAGAAAGTACAACCACCCACCGAACCCCATAATCAAACAAATTAACCCCCAAAAAAACACACTCCTCACTCACAGCCCCCACTTCCCCAGCACAAAGCCCTCCTACACAGCAGCCCCCCATAGTACCCTGCCAGGTCTCCCACTCCCCTATTCCCCACAAACCCCTCAGAATACAGTTTTGTAAAAGAAGTTGAAGGTTTGGTGCACCAAACCTTCAACTTGGAATAAGTGTGAGAAGAGGCATGAGAAAATCATGGAGGCATCTCCAGACATTATAGCATTCACAGAAACCAAGCTCACGGGAATGATCACAGACGCAGTCTTACCAACTGGATATCAGATCCTGAGGAAAGACAGTGAGAAAAGAGAGGGTGGAGGAGTTGCACTGCTCATCATAAACCAGTGGAGCTTTGAGGAGTTGGAAGGCTGGGAGAGAAGGGAAACAAAGGACTACATAGTAAGAACACTTCAGATTCGATAATGTAATAATGTACAACCCACAATAGAATGGCAGGAGGCCAAGACAAGAATAAGAAGAGAGCAACAGAGCAATGGTTGATACACTAGATGAAGCGGCCAGAAAGGCCCACATTGGTAGGGCAAAATAATTAGTTGTGGATGATTTCTGTCAAAAGAGATGGACTAGGAAAACCTGGAACCACATGGGGAACTAAAAACGTGGAGGGTTAAGATGATGGAGGTGGTACTAGGAAACCTCAAGTATCAACATGTTAAGGACACTACCAGAGAGAGAAGAGATGATAAACCAGCAAGACTGGACCTACAGTACACCTTGAGTAGTTCAGATATTGAGGACATGACATATGGAAGGCCCTTAGGAGCAAGTGATCACGTGGTCCTGAACTTCGAATACATAGATGTGTTACAAGGTGAGAGGGAAGCAGGACAAGTAGAACAATAGAAGCCAAACTACAAAAGAGGGGCCTACACAGGCATAAGGAATTTCCTGTATAAGGTTCAATGGAAATGAGATCTGGTGGGAAAATCAGTAAATGAAATGAAGAAATATGTGACAACAGAATGCAAGGAGGCAGAGGAAAGGTGTGTACCCAAGTGCAACAGAAACAATGGGAAGACCAGAACTAGCCTTTGGTTCACCCAAAGGAGTAGAAAGGCCAAAATTAAGTGCGCTAGAGAATGAAAAATCTATAAAAGACAAAGGGCCCAGGAAAATAAGGAGATTAGCTGAAGAGATAAGGAGGGGGGCCCAACGACAATATGCGAATGATACAGCATCAAAAGCCAAATCCGACCCTAAGCTGTTGTACAGCCACATCAGGAGGAAAACAACAATCAAGGACCAGGTATTCAGGCTGAGGAAGGTAGGAGGGGAGAGCACAAGAAACGATCGAGAAGTATGTGAAGAGCTCAACACGAGATTTAAGTAGGTATTTTCAGTGGAGACAGAAAGGACTCAAGAAATCCGGAATAGTGTGGTACATGAACAAGTGCTCGTCACAATACACACAACCGAGGAGGAGGGGCAGAGGCTGCTAAGTGAACTAGATACCTCAAAGGTGGTGGAACCGGACATCTCTCCGTGGGTCCTGAGATAGGGATTAGAGGCGCTTTATGTGCCACTAACAACAATCTTCAACACGTCTATCAAAACAGGGCAAATGCCTGAGGTGTGGAAAGCAACAAATGTAGTTTCAATTTTGAAGAAAGGAGACAGACAGGTAGCATTACAATACAGACCAGTGACACTGACATGTATAGTATGCAAAGTCATGGAGAAGATTATCAGAAGATTGGTGGAACACCTAGAAAGGAATGAGCTTATACACGATAGCAAGCATGGTTTCAGGAAATGGGAAATCCTGTCACAACCATAATGGTATTTTACGTCAAGGTGACAAATGTAAAACAAGAGAGAGAGGGAGAGAAGGGTGGATAAATTGCATTTTCTTGAACTGTAAGAAGGCTTTCGACACAGTTCCATAGAAGAAAATAGTGCAAAAGGTAGAGTAGCAGGCAGCAATAACAAGAAAGACACTGTGATGGATCAGAGAATACCTGACAGAAAGGAAGCAACGAGTGATGGTACGTGACGACGTGTCAGAGCGGGCGCCAGTGACGAGTGGGGGTCCATAGGGGTCAGTCCTAGGGCTGGTGCTGTTTCTTGTATATGTGAATGACATTACATTACAAAAGGGATAGATTCAGAGATATCCCTTTTTGCAGATGACGTGAAGCTAATGCGAAGAATTTGCGAGGATGACGATCTGGACAGGCTGTAAGCCTGGTCCAGCAACTAGCTCCTGGAGTTTATCCCCACCAAATGCAAAATCATGAAGTTTGGGGAAGGTCAAAGAAGACTGCAGACAGAGTACAGATTAGGGGGGACATGAGGGGCCAAAGACTGCAAACCTCACTTAAAAAAAAGGATCTTGGGGGGAGTAGAATCCCGAGCTCGTCTCCTTAGCCCCAAATCAACCAAATAACTGCTGCAGTATATGGGCACCTGGCAAACCTAAGAATAGCATTTCGACACCTTAGTAAGAAATCATTCAAGACTCAGTACACCGACTACCTCAGGCCTATATTGGAGTATGCAAAACCAAGTATGGAACTCACACCTTGTCTAGCACGTGAAAAATTAGAGAAAGTTCAAAGGTCTGCAACATGACTAGTTCACGAAAAGTCCAGGAGCTAAGGAGTACGTCCTACAAGGAGAGGTTAAGGGAAATCAGCCTGAAGACTCTAGAGGACAGGAGGGATAGGTGAATATGGTAACAACATATAAAATACTGAAAGGAACAGACACGGTGGATAGGAACAGGATGTTTCAGAGATGGACACAGTAATACCAGTCGTTGGTGGTTTCAGAAATAAACAAATGCTGCTCGTAGGCTAGTACACCAAAGAGGAATGAGAATGAAATTAGTTTGAAAGCTCCCACACCTCCGAATGTCCTCGGACCAAGGTAAAACACATAGCTCAGCTGTGTGCTTGGTTCTTGTAGGATTGGGTGGTACTGTGGGTTAAGGCGTCATGTGGTTCTCGCTCTCAGTGGTGAGCGAGTACAACATGGGCTCAGATCCTTGGCTAGTGCAGTGTTATGTATACAGTGGTTGGTAGACAGCAACCACCCAGGGAAGTACTACCGTCCTGCCAGATGACTGTGAAACAAAAACCTGTAATTGTTTTGCATGATGGTAGGATTGCTGGTTTCTTTTTCTGTCTCATAAACACGCTAAGATAACAGGGATATCTTGCTACTCCTACTAACACTTTGGTCACACTTCACAGACACGCACATGCATATATATATATACATACATCTAGGTTTTTCTCCTTTTTCTAAATAGCTCTTGTTCTTTTTTATTTCTTCTATTGTCCATGGGGAAGTGGAAAAGAATCTTTCCTCCGTAAGCCATGCGTGTCGTATGAGGCGACTAAAATGCCGGGAGCAATGGGCTAGTAACCCCTTCTCCTGTATACAATTACTAAAAAAGAGAAGAAGAAAAACTTTATAAAACTGGGTTGCTTAAATGTGCGTGGATGTAGTGCGGATGACAAGAAACAGATGATTGCTGATGTTATGAATGAAAAGAAGTTGGATGTCCTGGCCCTAAGCGAAACAAAGCTGAAGGGGGTAGGAGAGTTTCAGTGGGGGGAAATAAATGGGATTAAATCTGGAGTATCTGAGAGAGTTAGAGCAAAGGAAGGGGTAGCAGTAATGTTAAATGATCAGTTATGGAAGGAGAAAAGAGAATATGAATGTGTAAATTCAAGAATTATGTGGATTAAAGTAAAGGTTGGATGCGAGAAGTGGGTCATAATAAGCGTGTATGCACCTGGAGAAGAGAGGAATGCAGAGGAGAGAGAGAGATTTTGGGAGATGTTAAGTGAATGTATAGGAGCCTTTGAACCAAGTGAGAGAGTAATTGTGGTAGGGGACTTGAATGCTAAAGTAGGAGAAACTTTTAGAGAGGGTGTGGTAGGTAAGTTTGGGGTGCCAGGTGTAAATGATAATGGGAGCCCTTTGATTGAACTTTGTATAGAAAGGGGTTTAGTTATAGGTAATACATATTTTAAGAAAAAGAGGATAAATAAGTATACACGATATGATGTAGGGCGAAATGACAGTAGTTTGTTGGATTATGTATTGGTAGATAAAAGACTGTTGAGTAGACTTCAGGATGTACATGTTTATAGAGGGGCCACAGATATATCAGATCACTTTCTAGTTGTAGCTACACTGAGAGTAAAAGGTAGATGGGATACAAGGAGAATAGAAGCATCAGGGAAGAGAGAGGTGAAGGTTTATAAACTAAAAGAGGAGGCAGTTAGGGTAAGATATAAACAGCTATTGGAGGATAGATGGGCTAATGAGAGCATAGGCAATGGGGTCGAAGAGGTATGGGGTAGGTTTAAAAATGTAGTGTTAGAGTGTTCAGCAGAAGTTTGTGGTTACAGGAAAGTGGGTGCAGGAGGGAAGAGGAGCGATTGGTGGAATGATGATGTAAAGAGAGTAGTAAGGGAGAAAAAGTTAGCATATGAGAAGTTTTTACAAAGTAGAAGTGATGCAAGGAGGGAAGAGTATATGGAGAAAAAGAGAGAGGTTAAGAGAGTGGTGAAGCAATGTAAAAAGAGAGCAAATGAGAGAGTGGGTGAGATGTTATCAACAAATTTTGTTGAAAATAAGAAAAAGTTTTGGAGTGAGATTAACAAGTTAAGAAAGCCTAGAGAACAAATGATTTGTCAGTTAAAAATAGGAGAGGAGAGTTATTAAATGGAGAGTTAGAGGTATTGGGAAGATGGAAGGAATATTTTGAGGAATTGTTAAATGTTGATGAAGATAGGGAAGCTGTGATTTCGTGTATAGGGCAAGGAGGAATAACATCTTGTAGGAGTGAGGAAGAGCCAGTTGTGAGTGTGGGGGAAGTTCGTGAGGCAGTAGGTAAAATGAAAGGGGGTAAGGCAGCCGGGATTGATGGGATAAAGATAGAAATGTTAAAAGCAGGTGGGGATATAGTTTTGGAGTGGTTGGTGCAATTGTTTAATAAATGTATGGAAGAGGGTAAGGTACCTAGGGATTGGCAGAGAGCATGCATAGTTCCTTTGTATAAAGGCAAAGGGGATAAAAGAGAGTGCAAAAATTATAGGGGGATAAGTCTGTTGAGTGTACCTGGTAAAGTGTATGGTAGAGTTATAATTGAAAGAATTAAGAGTAAGACGGAGAATAGGATAGCAGATGAACAAGGAGGCTTTAGGAAAGGTAGGGGGTGTGTGGACCAGGTGTTTACAGTGAAACATATAAGTGAACAGTATTTAGATAAGGCTAAAGAGGTCTTTGTGGCATTTATGGATTTGGAAAAGGCGTATGACAGGGTGGATAGGGGGGCAATGTGGCAGATGTTGCAAGTGTATGGTGTAGGAGGTAGGTTACTGAAAGCAGTGAAGAGTTTTTACGAGGATAGTGAGGCTCAAGTTAGAGTATGTAGGAAAGAGGGAAATTTTTTCCCAGTAAAAGTAGGCCTTAGACAAGGATGTGTGATGTCACCGTGGTTGTTTAATATATTTATAGATGGGGTTGTAAGAGAAGTAAATGCGAGGGTCTTGGCAAGAGGCGTGGAGTTAAAAGATAAAGAATCACACACAAAGTGGGAGTTGTCACAGCTGCTCTTTGCTGATGACACTGTGCTCTTGGGAGATTCTGAAGAGAAGTTGCAGAGATTGGTGGATGAATTTGGTAGGGTGTGCAAAAGAAGAAAATTAAAGGTGAATACAGGAAAGAGTAAGGTGATGAGGATAACAAAAAGATTAGGTGATGAAAGATTGAATATCAGATTGGAGGGAGAGAGTATGGAGGAGGTGAACGTATTCAGATATTTGGGAGTGGACGTGTCAGCGGATGGGTCTATGAAAGATGAGGTGAATCATAGAATTGATGAGGGAAAAAGAGTGAGTGGTGCACTTAGGAGTCTGTGGAGACAAAGAACTTTGTCCTTGGAGGCAAAGAGGGGAATGTATGAGAGTATAGTTTTACCAACGCTCTTATATGGGTGTGAAGCGTGGGTGATGAATGTTGCAGCGAGGAGAAGGCTGGAGGCAGTGGAGATGTCATGTCTGAGGGCAATGTGTGGTGTGAATATAATGCAGAGAATTCGTAGTTTGGAAGTTAGGAGGAGGTGCGGGATTACCAAAACTGTTGTCCAGAGGGCTGAGGAAGGGTTGTTGAGGTGGTTCGGACATGTAGAGAGAATGGAGCGAAACAGAATGACTTCAAGAGTGTATCAGTCTGTAGTGGAAGGAAGGCGGGGTAGGGGTCGGCCTTGGAAGGGTTGGAGGGAGGGGGTAAAGGAGGTTTTGTGTGCGAGGGGCTTGGACTTCCAGCAGGCATGCTTGAGCGTGTTTGATAGGAGTGAATGGAGACAAATGGTTTTTAATACTTGACGTGCTGTTGGAGTGTGAGCAAAGTAACATTTATGAAGGGATTCAGGGAAACCGGCAGGCCGGACTTGAGTCCTGGAGATGGGAAGTACAGTGCCTGCACTCTGAAGGAGGGGTGTTAATGTTGCAGTTTAAAAACTGTAGTGTAAAGCACCCTTCTGGCAAGACAGTGATGGAGTGAATGATGGTGAAAGTTTTTCTTTTTCGGGCCACCCTGCCTTGGTGGGAATCGGCCGGTGTGATAATAAAAAAAAAATAAATATATATATATACAGTGTATATAGTGTATACTTACTACTTACGCTATATATATATATATATATATATATATATATATATATATATATATATATATATATATATATATATATATATATATATATACATATATATATATATATATATATATATATATATATATATATATATATATATATATATATATATATATATATATATATATATATATATATATATAGTGTAAGTAGTAAGTATACACTATATACACTGTATATATATATATATATATATATATATATATATATATATATATATATATATATATATATATATATGTATATATATATATATATATATATATATATATATATATATATATATATACAGTGGAACCTCAAATATCGAACTTTCTTTGGTCCAGAAGTCTGTTCGAGTGCCTTTACCGAATGAATTTATTCCCATCAGGAATAATGTAAAAACAACCACTCTGAAAGAATAGAGAAATTCCAAGCGCTTTCGTGACTACTCACATTATCAAGGAACTATGAAAGTGAAGCATCCAAGGAAGCTATATAAGGGGTCGGCCAGCACCTCACTATCAGATCCCACAACGGTTAAACACGTGACGCGCGGCGAGCCAACTTGGATTGGTCCTTTGCAAAACTCATCCCCAAGCTATTTATTTGTCCAGTGTATTATTAAATTCTACCCAAATTCTATTAATTATAAATGGATCTAATTTATATAAACCAAAGGAAATATTCATATTATTGTCAAAACTGCTTTTTATGAAACAAGATTCAATTATATTCCTGTCGACCATGGACTTGCTTGATACTACTTTCTCAACTTTTTGAAAATCAATTGGATGGTTAAAATCTCTTACATGAATAAAATCACCTGTTTACTGTGATCTTATTGCATATATATATATATATATATATATATATATATATATATATATATATATATATATATATATATATATATATATATATATATATATATATATATATATATATATATATATATATATATATTATATATATTTATATATATATATATATATATATATATATATATATATATATATATATATATATATATATATATATATATATATATATATATATATATATATATATATATATATATATATAGTGTAAGTAGTAAGCAGTATAAGTGTAAGTAGAAGTATCACTGGTCGTGCTACTTCTACTTACACTTAGGTCACACTACACATGCATGTATACGTTTACGTATACACACTCATCTTAGTTTTCTTTGATTTTATCTTAATAGTTCATGTTCTTAGTGTTGTAAAAGTCAACTAAAATGCCGGAGCAATGGGCTAGTAACTCCATTTCCCTTATAGCCTACTAAACAGAAAAAGAAGAAAACCATCAAAGTGGATGTTTGAATGTGCGTTGATGTTGTGCGAATGATAAGAAAGAGATGATTGTGGATGTTATGAATGAGAAGAAGCTGGATGTCCTGGCTTTAAGTGAAACAAAGCTGAAGGGGATGGAGAGGAATAAATGGGATTAGGTCAGGGGTTTCTAATAGAGTTAGAACAAAAGGAGCAACGGTAATGTTGAAGGATAAGCTATGGCAGAAAAAGAGGGAACATAAACGTATAAATTTAAAGATTATATGGTGTAAAATAAGGGTTGGATGGGAAAAGTGGGTTATAGTAAGTGTTTATACACCTGGAGGAGAGAGAAGTGTAGAGGAGAGAGATTTTGGGAGTTTTGGACAGAGTGAGAGAGTACTTGTGGTTGGGTAAAAATGTTGTGGAGGGAGTAGTAGGTAAATATGGGGTGCCAGGGGTAAATGAAAATGGGGAGCTTTTAATTGAGCTATGTGTAGAAAGAGGTTTGGTAATAAGTAATACATATTTTATGAAAAAGAGAATAAATAAGTATATAAGTTATGATATAGCATGTAATGAAAGTTACACAAATAACCCGCACATAAAAGACAGAAGCTTACGACGACGTTTCGGTCCGACTTGGACCATTGACAAAGTCACCCAGTGTGACTTTGTCACTGGTCCAAGTCGGACCGAAACGTCGTCGTAAGCTTCTGTCTTTTATGTGCGGGTTATTTGTGTAACTTTCATTACATGCTATATCATAACTTATATACTTATTTATTCTCTTTTTCATAAAATATGTATTACTTGTTACCAAACCTCTTTCTACACCGAAACGTCGTCGTAAGCTTCTGTCTTTTATGTGCGGGTTATTTGTGTATCGTTCCAGTCACGGTATTGTGCCTTTTTGTTATTTATGTAATGAAAGTAGTTGGTAGATTATGTATTGGTGGATAAAAGGTTGATGGGTAGGCTTCAGGATGTACATGTTTATAGAGGGGCAACGGATATAGTGAATCATTATCTAGTTGAAGCTATAACTAGAGTAAGAGGTAGATGGGACAAAAGGAAAATGGCAACAGCAAGTGAGAGAGAGGAAAGTGTATAAAGTAAGGGAGGAAGTTAGGGTGAGATATAAGCAACTATTGGCAGAAAGGTGGGCTAATGCAAGTATGAAGAGTGGGGGGAGGGGGGTTGCAGAGGGCTGGGACAGCTTTAAAAATGCAGTATTATAATGTGGGGCAGAAGTTTGTGGCTATAGGAGGGTGGGTGCAGGAGGAAAGAGGAGTGATTGGTGGAATGATGAAGTAAAGGGTGTGATAAAAGAGAAAAAGGTAAGAACATAAGAACATAAGAAAGGAGGAACACTGCAGCAGGCCTGTTGGCCCATACTAGGCAGGTCCTTAACAATTCATCCCACTAACAAACATTTGACCAACCCAATTTTCAATGCCACCCAAGAAACAAGCTCCGATGTGCAAGTCCCACTCAAATCCAACCCCTCCCACTCATGTACTTATCCAACCTAAATTTGAAACTACCCAAAGTCCTAGCCTCAATAACCCAACTAGGTAGACTGTTCCACTCATCAACTACCCTATTTCCAAACCAATACTTTCCTATGTCCTTTCTAAATCTAAACTTATCTAATTTAAATCCATTACTGCGGGTTCTCTCTTGGAGAGACATCCTAAAGACCTTATTAATATCCCCTTTATTAATACCTATCTTCCACTTATACACTTCGATCAGGTCTCCCCTCATTCTTCGTCTAACAAGTGAATGTAACTTAAGAGTCTTCAATCTTTCTTCATAAGGAAGATTTCTAATGCTATGTATTAATTTAGTCATCCTACGCTGAATGTTTTCTAACGAATTTATGTCCATTCTGTAATATGGAGACCAGAATTGAGCTGCATAATCTAGGTGAGGCCTTACTAATGATGTATAAAGCTGCAGTATGACCTCTGGACTTCTGTTGCTTACACTTCTTGATATAAATCCCAGTAATCTATTTGCCTTATTACGTACGCTTAGGCATTCCTGTCTTGGTTTAAGGTTGCTGCTTACCATAACCCCCAAGTCCTTTTCGCAATCTGTATGGCTAAGTTCTACATTATTTAACTTATAAGTGCTAGGGTTATTGACACTCCCGAGGTTCAGAACCTTGCATTTATCTACATTGAACTGCATCTGCCACTTTTCTGACCAAGAGTAGAGTTTGTCTAAATCCTCCTGAAGTTCCCTAACATCTACGTTTGAATCAATTATCCTACCTATCTTTGTGTCATCGGCGAATTTGCTCATATCACTAGTAATTCCTTCATCAAGATCATTGATATATATTATAAACAACAACGGGCCCAAGACTGATCCCTGTGGAACGCCACTTGTTACTGATCCCCACTCGGATTTAACCCCATTTATGGACAATCTCTGCTTCCTGTCTGTGAGCCATGATTCGATCCACGAGAGCACTCTTCCCCCAATGCCATGAGCTGCTACTTTCTTCAACAGTCTTTGGTGCGGAACTCTATCAAATGCCTTACTAAAATCTAAGTAAATAATATCAAATTCTTTATCGTGGTCAACAGCCTCAAAAGCTTTGCTGAAGAAAGTTAGTAAACTAGTTAGACAAGACCGGCCTCTTGTGAATCCATGCTGAGTATCATTAATCAAGCTATACTTATCGAGATGGCTTCTTATAATTTGAGCTATAATTGACTCTAGTAATTTGCCTACAATTGAGGTCAGGCTTATTGGGCGGTAATTTGACGGTAACGACTTGTCCCCTGTTTTAAAAATAGGAATTACATTAGCCATCTTCCACATATCAGACACTACACCTGTTTGAAGAGATAAATTAAAAATATTAGTTAATGGTTCACAGACTTCCATTTTGCATTCCTTTAGAACCCTTGAAAAAACCTCATCAGGACCCGGTGACTTATTTTGCTTCAGTTGGTCTATCTGCTTCACAACCATTTCACTAGTGACTGTGATGTTACATAATTTATCTTCTTCTGGCCCACTATAAAAATTAATTACCGGAATATTATTAGTGTCTTCCTGTGTAAAAACCGAGAGAAAATAATTATTTAAAATCGAGCACATTTCATTCTCTTTGACAGTAAGATGCCCATAGTTATTTTTAAGGGGACCTATCTTATCTCTGACTTTTGTTCTATATACCTGGAAAAAACTTTTTGGGTTAGTTTTAGAATCCCTAGCAACTTTAATTTCATAGTCCCTTTTAGCTCTTCTTATCCCCCTTTTAATGTCCCTCTTAATGTCAATATACTGATTCATAAGATGACCCTCGCCTCTTTTGATACGCCTATAAATTCCTTTCTTATGCCCTAGTAGATATTTCAGCCTATTATTCATCCATTTTGGGTCATTTCTATTTGATCTAATTTCTTTATACGGGATAAACGTTCTTTGAGCAGCATGTATTGTGTTCAGAAAACTGTCATATTGATAGCTCTCTTCGTTACCCCAGTCAACAGATGATAAGTGTTCTCTAAGCCCATCATAATCTGCTAAGCGAAAATCTGGGACTGTTACTGAGTTATCCCTACTATCATACTTCCATTCAATTCTAAATGTAATTGATTTGTGGTCGCTAACACCCAGTTCCTCTGAAACTTCTAAATTATTAACAAGGGATTCATTGTTTGCCAGAACTAAGTCAATCAGATTATTACCCCTAGTAGGTTCTGTCACAAACTGCTTCAAAAAACAATCCTGAACTATTCTAAGAAGTCGTATGATTCTAAATTCCCAGTCAAGAAATTCCAGTCAATATGACTAAAGTTAAAGTCTCCTAGAATTACTACATTATCGTGTCTTGTGGCCCTAACAATTTCCTCCCATAGTAGTCTCCCCTGGTCCCTATCTAAATTTGGGGGACGGTATATCACACCTAAAGTTAATTTTTCATGCCCCTCTGAAAATTCTATCTAAACAGACTTTGTATGTGTTACTTCAGACTTAATACCCGTTTTTATGCAACAGTTCAAGCGATCTCGGACATACAATGCCACCCCACCCCCCTTCCCGATACTTCTATCTACTTGGAACAATTTAAAACCCTGAATGTGACATTCTGCAGGCATGTCCCGACTTTTTGAATTAAACCACGTCTCAGTAATGGCAAATACATCTATGTTACCTGCACTAGCAACTAGTCTCAAATCGTCCATCTTATTCCTAGCACTGCGACTATTTGTGTAATAAATACTTAAAGACCCTCCTCTCTCTTTACCCTTCCTGCTCCTTTCTGTTATTCCACTAAACCTATTACCGTCCTTGTCAATTAGCTTTCCAATATCCACCTCATTTTGCCTATTACTAGTTCTCCTAGTACTCATATTACTACCCTGAGACTTCACAGTTTTCCCGCAAAAACCCATACCACTAACTATTCCTAGTTTAAAGACCTAACAGCTCCCTCCACTGCGTTGGCCAGTGCTCCCACCCCACACCTAGATAAGTGAACCCCATCCCTGGTATACATGTCATTTCTGCCATAGAAGAGATCCCAGTTGTCAATGAATGTTACCGCATTTTCCTTACAGTATTTGTCCAGCCAGCAATTGACACCAATTGCTCTGGACAACCATTCATTTCCAACTCCTCTCCTTGGCAAAATGCCACATATGACAGGTTTCCCACCCTTCCTCCTAATTATCTCTATTGCTGACCTATACCTGCTAATCAGGTCCTCACTCCTACGTCTGCCAACATCGTTGCCTCCAGCACTGAGACAGATAATAGGATTGCTCCCATTACCTCTCATGATGTCATCCAGACGGCTAACAATATCCTTCATCCCAGCCCCAGGAAAACACACTCTCTGCCTCCTACTCCTGTCCTTCAAGCAGAATGCCCTATCCATGTACCTAATCTGGCTATCCCCAACAACAACAATGTTTTTACCTTCCTTGGCGTCGTCCGTCGTGATGCTCCGAGTAGTCGACTTACATTTGCCAGGTAGCATTACACCACTTGTAGAATTCGTCAAGACGTTCTCGATGGTCTTCGTTGGGGTTTCTAGGGATGTCTCACTCACGTCTGCCAATGCTTCTTTGGTGCTCGTTGTGGCTTTCCCAGTAGAACACTCACATTCGTCGGGTAGCACCGAGAATGGGTTGGAAGTTTCCTCGGTAGTCTTCTGGTTTCTCGTTGTTTCTGCCTCTCCAACCGTTTTCTTGATCTTCAGCTTGGTTCCATGTTGCCCGGCCACTGACCAAGCTCCCCTCTTAACCTGGGGACTCACAACAGGAGGATTACTACGAATCCTCTTGTTCTCCTCCATTAATCGCCGTATCTCCATCTTAGCAACTCTGAGCTCTTCTCTCAGCTGCTGGTAAAGTTGCTCAAGAGAGGGCATCCTGGTTCAGATTCACAGGGAGCACACAAACAGGTCTTCACAGAGCTAAGTACACGTCACCACTGAGCTAAGTACACGTCACCACTGAGCTAAGTACACGTCACCACTGAGCTAAGTACACGTCACCACTGAGCTAAGTACACGTCACCACTTGTTATGGTCGTTGATCTGAATATTAATGAGTGGTTCACTGAATATTGAGTATTGTCACTTCAGTATTTCACTCGTTTCTTTGTCATTACTTTATGCTCCAACTTCTTTTAAGGCAGAGGTCTGACTGAATAGAAAACGTAAAGACAACATTCACTGCCTGTATAAATTCAGTCAGTTGGATTACTGGGAGCACTTGAATCCCTGGAACTGTATCCCTTGAAACGTAAACAACCTGGAAAATCTTGGATAGACTGACTCCAAATCTGCACACCGAAATCACTGTACATGCAACCAAGAGACTTACCAGACAGTGCTGAATACCACCAATAAAAAAAGCAGAGGCGCGATGAGTACACTAAGAGAGAGACCGTTAAGGGTCAGAGGTCCTCGACTTTCAAAACAGTTTCTTCGTGCATGACGGAAATTACCAACAAGCCTCTGGCTGTCTTCAAATGGGAACTTGATACATTTCAGCACCAAGATCCTAGTCGATCAGGTCAGTAACCAGGTCTGGGACGAACTCAGCAATACAGGCAGACACGCCCCCGTAGATGAAAGGGCGCCAATCGCTCCGGCCCATCCCACGTTCGCAGCGCCTTGTTGGGAAATGTAGAAGGAAGCAAGTTGAGATAACTGTGTGAGAGACGAGCAGGTTATTACCACTATGAAGGTTGGAGGGAGACATGAAGGTTGGAGGGAGACTGAAGTAGCTGATGAGAGTTTTTTTTTACAAAGCAGAAGTGTTTTAAGAAGAGCAGAGTATATGGAGAGAAAAAGAAAGGTGAAGAGAGTGGTGAGAGAGTGCAAAGGAAGAGCAGATGAAAAAGTGGGATAGGCACTGGCAAGAAATTTTGCTGAAAATAAGAAAAAAATTTGGACTGAGATAAACAAGAAAGCCTAAGGAACGAATGAATTTGTCAGTTAAAAACAAAGTAGGGGAGTTAGTTGATGGGGAGATGGAGGCATTGGGTAGATAGATAGAATATTTTGAGGAACTTTTAAATGTCGATGATGAAAAGGAGGCGGTAATTTCATGCACTGGTCAGGGAGGTACAACATCGTTTCAGGAGTGACAAAGAGCAGGATGTGAGTGTGGGGGAGGTGCATGAGGCATTACGTACAATGAAAGGGAGTAAAGCAGCAGGAACTAACGGGATCATGAGAGAAATGTTAAAAGCAGGGAGGTATATAGTGTTGGAGTGGTTGAAAGAGGGGAAGGTACCTAGGGATTAGCAGAGAGCGTGTATAGTTCCTTTACATAAAGGGAAGGGGGACAAAAGAGATTGTAAAAATTACAGGGGAAGAAGTTTACTGAGTATACCAAGTAAAGTGTACTGTAGGGTTATTATTGAAAGAATTAGAGATAAGACAGAGTAGGATTGTAGATGAGCAAGGAGGTTTCAGAGTGGGTAGGGGATGTGTAGATCAAGTGTTTACAGTGAAGCATATATGTGAACAGTATTTAGATAAAGGGAGGGAAGTTTTCATTGTATTTATGAATTCAGAAAAGGCATATGATAAAGAGGATAGGGGAGCAATGTGGCAGATGTTGCATGTATATGGAATAGGTGGTAAGTTACTAAATACTGTAAAGAGCTTTTATGAGGATAGTGAGGCTCAGGTTAGGGGGTGTGTAAGAGAGAGGGAGATTACTTTCCGGTAAAAGTAGGTCTTAGACAGGGATATGTAATGTCACCGTGGTTGTTTAGCATATTTATAGATGGCGCTGTAAAAGAAGTAAATGCTAGGGTGTTCGGGAGAGGTGTGGGATTAGATTATGGGGAATCAAGTACAAATGGGAGCTGACACAGTTACTTTTAGCTGATGATATTGTGCTTATGGGAGATTCTGAAGAAAAGTTGTAAAGGTTAGTGGACGAGTTTGGGAGGGTGTGTAAAGGTAGAAAGTTGAAAGTGAGCATAGATAAGAGTAAGGTGATGAGGGTATCAAATGATTTATATATAGAAAAAATGGATATTACATTGGAGAGAGGAAGTATGGAAGAACTGAATGTTTTTAGATATTTGGGAGTTGACGTGTCAGTGGATGCACTTGTGAAGGATGAGGTTAATCATAGAACTGATGAAGGAAATAAAGTGAATGGTGCATTTAGGTATATATGGAGACGAAAAACGTTATTCATGGAGGCAAAGAAGGGAATGTATGATAGTATAGTGGCACCAACACTCTTATATGGGTGTGAAGCTTGAGTTATAAATACTGCAGCGAGGAAGCGGTTGGAAGCAGTGGAGATGTCCTGTTTAAGGGCAATGTGTGGTGTAAATATTATGCAAAAAATTCGGAGAGTGGAAATTAGGAAGAGGTGTGGGGTTAATAAAAGTATTAGTTAAAGGGCTGAAGAGGGGTTGTTGAGGTGGTTTGGTCATTTAGTGAAAATGAGTCAAAGTAGAATGACTTGGAGAGCATATAAATCTGTAGGGGAAGGAAGGCGGGGTAGGGGTCGTCCTCGAAAGGGTTGGAGGGATTGGGTAAAGGAGGTTTTGTGGGCGAGGGGCGAGGACTTCCAGCAGGCTTGTGTGAGTGTGTTAGATAGGAGTGAATGGAGACGAATGGTTTTTGGGACATGACGAGCTGTTAGAGTGTGAGCAGGGTAATATTTAGTGAAGGGATTCAGGGAAACCAGTTATTTTTATATAGCCGGACTTGAGTACTGGAAATGAGAAGTGCAGTGTCTGCACTTTATATTAGGGGTTTGGGATATTGGCAGTTTGAAGGGATATGCTATATATATCTTTATATATGCTTCTAAACTGTTGTATCTGGGCCTGTCTGCAAAGGCATTGATTATGTATGTGGGAGGTGAAAGTGTTGAATGAAATTGTAAGTATTTTCTTTCTGTGGATTTTCTTTCTTTTTGGGTCACCCTGCCTCGGTGGGAGACGGAAGACTTGTTGATATATATATATATATATATATATATATATATATATATATATATATATATATATATATATATATATATATATATATATATATATATATATATATATATATATATATATATATACATATACATGTATATGCAATTAAGAGAGAGAGAGAGAGAGAGAGAGAGAGAGAGAGAGAGAGAGAGAGAGAGAGAGAGAGAGAGAGAGAGAGAGAGAGAGAGAGAGAGAGAGAGAGAGAGAGAATTTTTTTGTTATTATGTTTTTTAATATTTTAAAAGCAAATAATAATTAATATAATCATTAGAGTAACTTATCAGGCTGCCCAGCTGACATCCGCTAATTAGCATGTTGTATCAGCACGGTGAAACCAGGCGCTCACCCTGGCTCTGTGATCCACCCTGGCACTGTGGCTCACACTGGTACTCGGATCTACCCTGGCACTGAGACCCACCCTGGCACTGTGACTCACCCTGGCACTGTGATCTACCCTGGTACTCTGATCCACCCTGGTACTAAGACCCACCTAGGCACTGAGACCCACCCTGGTACTCTGATCCACCCTGGCACTCAGACCCACCCTGTCACTGAGACCCACCCTGGCACTGAGACCTACCCTGGCACTGTGGCCCACCCTGGCACTGAGACCCACCCTGGCACTGTGACCCACCCTGGCACTGTGATCTACCCTGGTACTTTGATCCACCCTCGTACTAAGACCCACCGTGGCACTGAGACCCACCCTGGCACTGTGACTCACCCTGGCACTGTGACTCACCCTGGCACTGTGATCTACGCTGATACTCTGATCCACCCTCGTACTAAGACCCACCGTGGCACTGAGACCCACCCAGGTACTCTGATTCACCCTGGCACTGAGACCCACCCTGTCACTGAGACACACCCTTTCACTGAGACCTACCCTGGCTCTGTGGCCCACCCTGGCACTGTGACCCACCCTGGTACTGTGACCCACCCTGGTACTCTTATCCACCCTGGTACTCTTATCCTCCCTGGCACTGAGACCTACCCTGGCACTGTGACCCGCCCTGGCACTGAGACTCACCCTGGTACTCTGATGCACCCTGACACTGAGACCCACCCTGATATTTTGATCTGCCGTGGCACTGAGACCCAGCGTGGCACTGAGATCTACCCTGGCACTGTAACCCACCCTGGCACTGTGACCCACCCTGGTACTCTGATCCACCCTGGTACTAAGACCCACCATGGCACTGAGACCCACCCTGGTACTCTGATCCACCCTGGCACTGAGACCCACCCTGTCACTGAGAACCACCCTGGCACTGAGACCTACCCAGGCGCTGTGGCCCACCCTGGCACTGTGACCCACCCTGGCACTGTGACCCACCCTGGTACTCTTATCCACCCTGGTACTCTTATCCTCCCTGGCACTGAGACCCACCCTGGCACTGTGACCCACCCTGGTACTCTTATCCACCCTGGTACTCTTATCCTCTCTGGCACTGAGACCCACCCTGGCACTGTGATCCACCCTGGCACTGAGACTCACCCTGGTACTCTGAACCACCCTGGCACTGAGACCCACCCTGATTTTGATCTGCCGTGGCACTGAGACCCAGCGTGGCACTGAGATCCACCCTGGCACTGTGACCCACCCTGGAACTGTGACCCACCCTGGTACTCTGATCCACCCTGGTACTAAGACCCACCGTGGCACTGAGATCCACCCTGGTACTCTGATCCACCCTGGCACTGAGACCCACCCTGTCACTGAGACCCACCCTGGCACTGAGACCTACCCTCCCCCTGTGGCCCACCCTGGCACTGTGACCCACCCTGGCACTGTGACCCACCCTGGCACTGTGACCCACCCTGGTACTCTTATCCACCCTGGTACTCTTATCCTCCCTGGCACTGAGACCCACCCTGGCACTGTGACCCACCCTGGCACTGAGACTCACCCTGGTACTCTGATCCACCCTGGCACTGAGACACACCCTTATATTTTGATCTTCCGTGGCACTGAGACCCAGCGTGGCACTGAGATCCACCCTGACACTGTGACCTACCCTGGCACTGTGACCCACCCTGGTACTCTATTCCACCCTGGCACTTATACCCACCATGGTACTGAGATCTACCATGGCACTGCCACCCACCCTAGTATTCCGTCATCCAAAGGCACTGAAAGGCACCCTGGCACTGTGACCCTCCATGGTACTGTGACCCACCCAGGCAATGAGACGCACCCTGGCACTGGGACCCACCCTGACACTATGACCAATCCTGGCACTGAGACCCACCCTGACACTGTGACTCACCCTGTAACTGTGACCCACCCTGGAACTGTGACCCACTCTGGAACCGTGACCAATCTTAGAACTGAGATCCAGCCTAGAACTGTGACCCACTTTAGCACTGAGACCCTCCCTGCTGCTTCTACCCTCTCTGGCATTGTGACCTACCACGGCACTATGACTCACCCTGGCTCTATGACCCATTCTGGCACTGTGACACACCCTTTCACTGTGACACACCCTTTCACTGTGACCCACCCTGGCACTGAGACCTACCCTGGTACTGAGACGCACACTGGCCCTTAGACTCACTCTGGCACTGAGACATACCCTGACATTGAAATCCACGCTGGCACTAAGATGCACCCTGGCACTGTGACCCACTCTGGCACTGTTACCCTACCTAATAAAATGACCCACCTTAGCACTGTGACCCACTCTGGCACTGTGACCCACTCTGGCACTGTGACCCAATCTGTCTATGTGACCCACTCTAGCACGCTTGACCCATTCTGGCACTGAGACCAACTCTGGCACTGTTAGCTACTATAGCACTGCGACTCCTCCATGTTCCTGTATCCCACTCTTACACAGTAACCCACCGTTGCACTCTGACCCACCCTTGCACTGTTATCTATGCTTGCACTATGACCTACATTTGAATTGTGACTCAACCTGAGTGGCTCACTTTGGCACTGTGAGTCACCCTAGCTCTCCGACGCACCCTTGCACTGTATATCACCCTGACACTGATTCACCTTTGCACTGTGAATCACCCTGACACTGATTCACTCTTGCACTGTGAATCACCCTGACACTGATTCACCCTTGCACTGTGAATCACCCTGTTACTGTGAACCCCCTGACACTGTGACCCATCCTGTTACTGTCAGCGATCCTATCACTGTAAACCATCCTGGTACTGTGCCGCATACTGAAGCTGTGGCCCACCCAATCGGTAACCTACAATGACACCCACCCTTGTATAATGACCCCTCTTATCTCTGTGACCTACTCTTACACTGCCACCCACACAGAAAATGTCACCCACCCAGACACTGTCACCTACTCAATCACTGTGACCGTTCCTGGAGCTGTGACCCTCCTGTCACTGACACACCGTAACACTAAGTCACCCTGACACTGTAACTCACCCTGACCTTGTGAATTACCCTGACACTGTGAGCTACACTGCCATTGTAACTCACCCTGGCACTGAGTCATACTGACAATGAGTTACACCTTATACTGTTTAACCTTGTGAGTCACCCTGACACTGTAACTCACCCTGATCTTGTGAGTCACCCTGACACTGAGTCACCATGAGTCATTCTGATATGGCAACTCATCCTGACGCTGAGTCACTCTGACACTGTGAGTCACCCTGATACTGTAACTCATCCTGACGCTCAGTCACCATGACACTGTGAGTCACCCTGATACTGTAACTCATTCTGACGCTGAGTCACTCTGACGCTGTGAATCACCCTGACATTGTAACGCACCCTGACGCTGGGTCACTCTGACGCTGTGAATCACCTTGACATTGTAACGTATCCTGACGCTGGGTCACCATCCTCTCACACTTGCCCACACTGATATTGTTAAACCACCATTGTGAAGCACCCTAGCGCTGTGTCACCCTGGTACTGTGACCAACCTGGTACTGTGACCAACCCTAGTGCTGTGTCAACCTGGCACTAAGATCAACCTGGACACTATGATTCTCCCTGACACTGTAGCTTACCCCTCACCCTGGCCCTGACCCACCTTGACACTGTGACTCCTCCCTGATACAGTGATCCACCCTGATAATGTGACCCACCATGCACTATGACCCACCATGCACTATGACCCACCCTAGTTTTGTGAGTAACCCAAGCACTTAAGTAACCCTGGCACTGTGACCCACCTTGGCACTGTGAGTAACAGAGGCACTGTAAGCAACCATGGCGCTGTGAGCAACACAGGTACTGTAAGTAACCTTGGCAGTGTGGCCCACCCTGGCACTGTGAATAACACAGGCACTGTAACCCCGGCGCTGTGAGTAACACAGGCACTGTGAGTAGCCTTGGCACTGTGACCCACCCTGGCACTGTGACCCACCCTGGCACTGTGAGTAACACAGGCACTGTAAGTAACCCTGGCGCTGTAACACAGGCACTGTAAGTAACCTTGGCACTGTGATCCACCCTGGCACTGTGACTCACCCAGGCACTGTGACCCACCCTGGCACTGTGAGTAACACAGGCAGTCTAAGTAACCCTGGCACTGTGACCCACACTGACACTGAGTAACACAGGCACTATGAGTAACCCTGGCACTGTGAGTAACACAGGCACTGTAAGTAACCCTGGCATTGTGTCTCACCCTGGCACTGTGACCCACCTTGGCACTATCAGTAACCCTGGGACTGTGATCCACCCTTGCACTGAGTAACACAGGCACTGTAATTCACCCTGGCACTGTGAGTAGCACAGGCACTGTAAATAACCCTGGCACTGTGATTCACCCTAACACTATGACCCATCCTGACACTTTGTTCCTCTCTGGTCCAGTAACCCAACCTGATATTGCAACCCATCCTGCCTCTGTGACTCAACTGATATAGTGACCAACCCTGGCACTGTGTCCCACATTTGTATTGTGATAATCCCGACACTGAAAACCACCCTGACACTTTAAGTCACACTGTTATTGTACTCTGGTACTATAACCCACCATGGCACAGTGACTAATTGTTGCTCTGTGACCCCTCCCTGATGATAAGTGTAAGGTGTCCAAGACTTTTCAACAGCCTCCCATCATAAATATGGAGGATTTTCAACACACATCTGGCTGGCATGAAGAGGAAACTTGATACGTTCTCAACTCAGTTCCTCAGCAGCCAGTACCAGATTGTTAGCAGCCAACAGTAAAAGCCTGTTAATCAGATATTTTTCTCCTTTCCCTTACAATTCCTAGTCTGAGACTCGGCTACGTCCGCGTCTACCACAGATAACGTCATTCAGGCACGAGGACACTATATTCCACCCTCTCACTCCCACCCACCAGAGCAATGTTATTAATTGTGGCACTTTAATTCACTCTGGCGCTGTCTCACCCTTGCACTGTGACCCACCCTAACCTGAAGACCCACCCTTGCATTCTAACCAACCCCGGTACTGTGTCCCACCCTGGCACTATGATCCATCCTTGTAAAGTAGTTTAGCAGTATATGAAGTGTATATTACACTGACAAAATAAACAGGAATTAGCTAATTGATTTTTTATTAGGAGAATCTGCGATACATTCTTTCTAGCAGAAAGATGCCATTCTTATGAACGGGGTATGTTGTTTACCTCTGATAAATCCGCTTTATTTACATATGTAGGGATTATAAAGTTGTATTTTTATGTTGTTCGGTGAAGACTGGAGAATGCAGCAAGAGGACGTGTTTTTTGCAAATTTACTTAATTATAAAAATTGAAAGGCTGAAAGGCTTAAATAAGAGATGTTCCAGATCTTGTCAGATGTAAAGAACATTGTCTTTCATTATTAATTTTTATGAGTGGTTTTTGTTGTGGATAAGACGTACCTGCAGGATTATCTGATTGTTGTAGAACAATCAGATAATGTGATGGGACTGAAAATGTATACACTTTTAAAATCCTAAATTTATATTGGTTAATCTAACAGAATTGAAAGTTATTGTTACATGTTATTTAGGGATTTTTATAAAACAGTAAGATACAGAGTAGGGAGTGAACACAGAAGAACACATGGTCCAAGTCGGACCGAAACGTCGTCGTAAGCTTCTGTCTTTTATGTGCGGGTTATTTGTGTATCGTTCCAGTCACGGTATTGTGCCTTTTTGTTATTTATACATGAGTGAACACTGCAGCAAATCTGTTGGCCCATTCTTGGCAAGCTCAACTCAAGCCCACTAACACCTACTCATGTACCCGTTTACATTGAGATTTTTTTCCGATTTTCATCCATTACTCTCCCATATATTAATTCCATTTGTTTTGTCCCTTTTATTTATTCCCAATTCTACCCCTGTCCAGAGACTGAATGCTAGTTCAGGGTTTTCAGCCTATCTTCGTAAGAATGCTAGTTCAGGGTTTTCAGCCTATCTTCGTAAGAATGTTAGTTCAGGGTTTTCAGCCTATCTTCGTAAGAATGCTAGTTCAGGGTTTTCAGCCTATCTTCGTAAGAATGTTAGTTCAGGGTTTTCAGCCTATCTTCGTAAGAATGCTAGTTCAGGGTTTTCAGCCTATCTTCGTAAGAATGCTAGTTCAGGGTTTTCAGCCTATCTTCGTAAGAATGCTAGTTCAGGGTTTTCAGCCTATCTTCGTAAGAATGTTAGTTCAGGGTTTTCAGCCTATCTTCGTAAGAATGCTAGTTCAGGGTTTTCAGCCTATCTTCGTAAGAATGTTAGTTCAGGGTTTTCAGCCTATCTTCGTAAGAATGCTAGTTCAGGGTTTTCAGCCTATCTTCGTAAGAATGCTAGTTCAGGGTTTTCAGCCTATCTTCGTAAGAATGCTAGTTCAGGGTTTTCAGCCTATCTTCGTAAGAATGCTAGTTCAGGGTTTTCAGCCTATCTTGGTAAGAATGCTAGTTCAGGGTTTTCAGCCTATCTTGTTAAGAATGGCCTCGGATACATGGAATCAACTTCACCATCCTTCTCTGTACATGCAGTAGCGCATTTATGTATATTATATGATAAGGAGTCCAGAACTGAGGAGTATCATCAACAGGGAGCCAAACCATATATATTTAAATTTCAAGGATAACCTTAGGTTTAATAATTTATTCTTCCTGATATGAAGGGAAGCATTTTTTTTTCCTCCTGAGGCGGGACAATGTGTCATGGGGTCGAGCCCTGGACTCCCGCAGTTTGGTAAATAATATATATATATATATATATATATACATATATATATATATATATATATATATATATATATATATATATATATATATATATATATATATATATATATATATATATATATATATATATATATATATATATATATATATATATATATATATATATATATATATATATATATATTATTGTAACCACGGACGAGTGGTATTGATCAATAACATCACTGCGCTAGCCAAGGATTCGAACCCATGTTGTACTGGCCTGCCTCATTGTGGCATGCAAAGAGTACGTAACCTTCATTCGGCGCATGTACACACCCTCATTACCAGCGAACCAGGTAACTGAGGGTTGACGATGCGGCCCCGTCGTTCAACCAGTAACCAGGTTCCAGCCAATAAGATGGTTTTGGCAATCGCAGAGGTCATGTGGGTACCACTCTCCTGTCTGCCCTTGTCATTTCCATTCTAGAGCTGGTTGAAGCACGGTCTGCTCTCTAGTGGCTTCTATTCTGCCATGCTTACCGTGGAGTGCACTAATACCTATAACTGTACATAGTGTATATAGTGTACATACTGCTGTTCTAAATTGGTGAAGGATAATATAAGTCAAAACTTTTCTGCTGTGTTTATTTTGCTCCCTTTACACCCAGGATAACAGGCCATTTGGACTCCTGGGTCGTAATACTCATGCTAAGCGAGATCCACATGACGCTTTAAGCCATAGGAC
>NC_091292.1:36078452-36083452 GCF_038502225.1 Cherax quadricarinatus
GTTGAGGTGGTTCGGACATGTAGAGAGAATGGAGCGAAACAGAATGACTTCAAGAGTGTATCAGTCTGTAGTGGAAGGAAGGCGGGGTAGGGGTTGGCCTAGGAAGGGTTGGAGGGAGGGGGGTGAAGGAGGTTTTGTGTGCGATGGGCTTGGACTTCCAGCAGGCATGCGTGAGCGTGTTTGATAGGAGTGAATGGAGACAAATGGTTTTTAATACTTGACGTGCTGTTGGAGTGTGAGCAAAGTAACATTTATGAAGGGATTCAGGGAAACCGGCAGGCCGGACTTGAGTCCTGGAGATGGGAAGTACAGTGCCTGCACTCTGAAGGAGGGGTGTTAATGTTGCAGTTTAGAAACTGTAGTGTAAAGCACCCTTCTGGCAAGACAGTGATGGAGTGAATGATGGTGAAAGTTTTTCTTTTTCGGGCCACCCTGCCTTGGTGGGAATCGGCCGGTGTGATAATAAAATAAATAAATATATATATATATATACATATATATATATATATGTATATATATATATATGTATATATATATATATATATATATATGTATATATATATATATATATGTATATATATATGTATATATATATATATGTATATATATATATATATATATATATATATATATATATATATGTATATATATATATATATATATATATATATATATATATATATATATATATATATATATATATATATATATATATATATATATATATATATATATATATATATATATATATATATATATATACATATGCAATAAGATCACAGTAAACAGGTGATATCAGAATATGCAAAACAACCATTGCGAGAGAATAGTGAAATTCCAAGCGCTTTCGTGACTTCTCACATTATCAAGGAACTATAAAAACAATACATCAAAGGAAGGCATATAAAGGGTCAAGACTACACCTCACCATCACATCCCACAACAAAGCAATACCTCACACACGCGTGACGACACCCGACTCAGTGAAACACCCTTAATACTCTTCCCAAGAATTAAGATTTATTACTTGTTTAATGTATCATTAAATTCTTCCCATATTTCCTTAATTATAAATGAATACAATTTATGTAAACCAAAGGAAATATTCACATCATTTTCAAAACTGCTTTTTCTGAAACATGATTCAATAATATTCCTGTCGACTATGGACTTGCTTAATACAACTTCTCATAATTTTGAAAATCAATTGGATGGTTAAAATCTCTCACTTGAATAAACAGAGCATTAGAATCTTGTCCAGTTCTAATGCTATTTTTATGTTGTTTTAGTCTTAGTTCGAGACTTTTACCAGTGTGACGAAATCGCTTGGAATTTCACTATTCTTTCACAATGGTTGTTTTGCATATATATGCAAAACAACAACTGAGAAAGAATAGGGAGAGAGAGAGAGAGAGAGAGAGAGAGAGAGAGAGAGAGAGCTGATGTAGGTAACAGCTCTTAGCTTGTCAATAAAGTTAGGAATTTTTAACCTGTAAATAGCTTGTCAATAAAGCTTGGGATCCTTAGCCTAACCTTGTCAAACCCTGTGTAAAAAAAAAGAGAGGGAGAGAGAGAGAGAGAGAGAGAGAGAGAGAGAGAGAGAGAGAAACCCTTTCTAACTTTCTCCACATATGAGACTTAATGTAGTCTATTTCTCTCATTCTTTTCCCTTTACCACTTTACTTAAATTTTATTTTTCCATCCCCACATAAAAAAAATATCGAACAATGTGAGCTATATTTGTGTCTGTTTCCATAGCATGGCAGGGCATGTTGTGATTAAACTATGTCACAGTTTTAAACCGTATATCATTCTCTTATTCACCACTCTAATAATTTGTTTGATACAGATATCTTGCAAAAAATATATTTAGAGTCACTGAAATAAAACCTGATGACATCTCTATCAGCTATTATGCCAAACGTACTTTAATCAACTTACAAATCATATAAATGATTCACTACACAGAGCTCTCAAGACTTGGTCAAGCATTAAAATGTGCAACTCACATGTATATAAACATAAGTCAATAAAGTGCATAAGAGTGCAGATACCATTTGATCAAAGTCTATGTCCACAAAATGCAGTGTGCAAACACAAACAAGACAATCAGAGACAAAGTTTATTCAATCCTAGTAAAATGTTGAATCCACAAAGCTGAGCAAATACTAAGTCGACTCCCTATTTGCTATGCAGAAGCAAACCTCTACCTGAGTCTACACCAGACAATGAAGAAAGATAGTACAATGCACAAAACATAAGTAAATGCTAACAACAACCAAATAAGTCGTAATTCCAAGATATATAGAATACTCCACATAAACACACAGACCGTCTACACGGGAACAGATGCATCAAAAGACTAAACCTCAAACAGCTGCACAGCGACTATGATCCAAATACCGAACACAAGTTAAATTCCCACCACCTAATGTTGATCTTTCTGAATATAAGATACAGAGCAAAAGCCAATATGACATAATGTAACATAATTGTTAGTAAAAGTGTAACAGTGAGTTCTGAATACTTTAAACGAACTTCACTAGTCTTTCTTCTCAGAAAGACAATGGCAATAGACATGAGGCATGCAGAAATTCAAAACTGAACTGCAAGCGTCTGCTTGTGAGTCTAAGCTTCTAAAGTAATGGAAACTAAGTGGCCAGTCTTTGTATTATCCTTCCCACTAGACAGGAATTCGCCGGTTGATGACCTTCGAGCGAGTGAAGAGTATAGGAGGCTGCACATGACAGCTTGTCAAACTTGTAGTCATGCCCACTGCCTGCTTAAGTAGTTTGTGCTAGTCTATGATGCAAAAGAGTTTCATAAAAATGGTGACATCTTAATATGCATATAATCACAGGGAAAAGTAGCAGTACTATTCCAAAATAATAAAGCAACAGAATTCTTATTTAGCATGTACAGTTGCTTCATTCACTGGGCATGGGAAATACATTTCCACTGCTCTGAAGTTTTTTTTTGCAAGAAACACAGTTTGCAACCCTCAGTATGATGCTCAACTCAGAATATGATGGTACTGCCATAACATGTAAACTTTCTAGATATTCCTTCTCCACTTATGACTTTCAGAATCAAAGACGAATTTACAAATCATGATGTCATAAAAACTATTTAAAAGAAATCCTCCAAAAATGAAGATGGCTGAGATTATAACATTCTTTGCACAAAATGTAATACATATTATTTGGGGGAAAACTAGAAAGTCTTGAAAAAAAAGATTACAAAAGCATAAATACAGCATTAGAACTGGGCAAGAATCTAATGCACTGTTTATTCATTTGAGTTATTTTAACCAACCGACTTAAAAAAAAACTAACGAATATGTAACAAGTAAATCATCCGGTGAAAGAAATATTATATAATTAAGCTTTATGTATAAAAATACTGATTACAATTTGATTATAAGTCCAGAATTATATAATCAATATTCATTCATAATACATAAACTTTGTGAGGAATATAAGCAATATTGAAAGACAAATTCACCTTTACCTGGCATATCACAGTTAACCTGACTAAAAAAAAACTTGAAAAATCCTTTACATATCGCTCTTAACATGACTAAATATTTCAGAACAATGAAAATGAATTTCCCTTGCTCAGTGACGTAACTAATAATCCACTGACTATACATGTTAGGTCACATCTTACATCTCTGCTGTATAAGACGTCAGCCTATTCAAATATTACACTTTATTATTCCTTGGTAAGACGAGAGATCATGAAAGTGCTGGAAATAATAATACTCTTCAAGTGAATGCTGCAAGTTACCTTCACTGCTTTGGATTAAGATTCCTGGATCAACATCCATGAACTTCCGCCGAAGGAAAAGCTCATTAAGGAATATGTCATTAAAATGTGGAAATTTTATGTATAAAAATGAATGTTAAAAGTACGTAAAAATGTTGCAATGAACTGATATTTGTGTTGTGTGTATTACATGACGGTTATGAAACAACCCTTCTATGTTACAAGATGGTGGTGGAACAACCCTTGTGAATCACAAGACTGTGGTGGAACAACCCTTGTGTGTGATAAGACGATGGTGGAACAACCCTTGTGTATCACAACATGGTACTGCAACAGATTGTATGCATCACAAGATAACGATAAAACAACCCATTTGTGTGTCACAACGCTGTGGAAGTAACGGTAAAACAAACCGTGTGTGCCAATAGACTATGATGGTGCAACAACACGTGTGTGTTACTAGATGGTGGTGACAGAATAACCCGTGTGTGTTAGAAGATGGTGGTGGTTAAACAACCTGTGTGTTTAACTAGATGGTGGTGGTTAACCTGTGTGTGTGTCACTAGATGGTGGTGGTTAACCTGTGTGTGTGTCACTAGATAGTGGTAGTTAACCTCTGTGTGTCACTAAATTGTGATGGTTAACCTGTGTGTGTGTGTCACTAAATGGTGGTGGTTAACCTGTGTGTGTATCACTAAATTGTGGTGGTTAACCTGTGTGTGTCACTAAATGGTGGTGATTAACCTGTGTGTGTGTCACTAGATGGTGGTGGTTAACCTCTGTGTGTGTCGCTAGATGGTGGTGGATAACCTGAGTGTCACTAGATGGTGGTGGTTAACCTGTGTGTGTGTCACTAGATGGTGGTGGTTAACCTGTGTGTGTGTCACTAGATGGTGGTGGTTAACCTGTGTGTGTGTCACTAGATAGTGGTGGTTAACCTGTGTGTGTGTCACTAGATGGTGGTGGTTAACCTGTGTGTGTGTCACTAGATGGTGGTGGTTAACCTGTGTGCGTGTCACTAGATGATGATGGTTAACCTGTGTGTGTGTCACTAGATAGAGATGTACTGTAATGAGAGTATAGGAAAAGCTCATTGACTTTCTGGTTCCATTTTCTATTTGTTCACATAATTATTAAAATATTTTCCTGTAACAATAATGCGTTTGACCGGGAATCGACCCACCTATATTTTAGCATACCACCCGGGAAGCCCGCCAAAATTCCGAGTTTCC
>NC_091292.1:36088452-36125952 GCF_038502225.1 Cherax quadricarinatus
GTTATTTGTAGGTTTTCTGTAAATTTTAAATTTAAATTCATTATTACCCTTAATAATTAAAACATCTAGAAAAGGCAATGAGTTATTTTCTTCAAACTCAACAGTAAAGTTTATAGAATGTATATCTACATTTTTGGGCATAAGACACAAAATATCATCAACATATCTGAACCATTTAGCTCTATTAGGGAGGATTGTGTTAAGCAACCTTGTTTCAAAAAAATCCATGTATAAGTTACTAAGAACAGGTGAAAGAGGATTTCCCATTGCCATACCAAACTTCTGAGTGTAAAACTTATCATTAAATACAAATTTTGCATCAACAATGCAAAGCTTAATAAGTTTAATGATAGTAGGAACTGGCAATGATAAATCATAGTTAACGAGTTCTTCAGATAAGAAACTTAATAAATCATCAACAGGAACTTTCGTAAACAAGGAAGTAACATCAAAACTAACCATGTTAAAATCATTTAAGTCAGTCAAGGAGCTTAATTTATCAACTAAGTCTATGTTGTTTTTAACATTAAAGTTAGAAATTTTGCCAACAATAGGGCTCAAAATATCAACAAGCCATTTGGATAATTTATATGAAACTGACCCTATGGAGCTAATAATTGGTCTGACTGGATTCCCTGGTTTGTGTGTTGTTATTAGTCCATACATGTAAGGTAAAGATAGATTAGTGGAAGTAAATTGTTTGACTAATTCATCTTTGCCTTTCAGTAGAAGTTTTATTGTTTTATTGAAATTGCTGTTAACGGTTTCTAGGGAATTTTTCCTAAGTTTAGAATAGGTTACAGTATCATCTAAGAGATTATTCATTTTTTCTTGGTAATCATTTTCTTTATCTGCTTTAGTAAGGCGCAAATTTTTTTTGTTATTAAGTGTATCATAAGATTTAAAGAATCTTTGAGGGCAATTGGGAATGTTTGGTTTTAACATAGAGTTATATACCATTCCTTTACTAATATTAATTTCATTAGAGGATAAATCAGAAAATTTTTCAAAGTTACGAAAGGCTTTTGCAATTTCAACATTATTAAGTTTTTTTGAAGTTGCAAAACTTAGGCCAAAACCTAGAGCAGCAGTTGTATTTTCGTCTAAAATTTCATCTGATAAGTTAATTACAAAATTGTTATTAGCATGCTTTGTCCATTCACTATTTTCAATTAAAATGTCTAATTTTCTTTGTAGTTTGTTTTTGAGTTCATTACAAATTCTTCTGAGTTTATTATAGCAATGATCCAACTTACTGTGTTTCCATTCTGATGGAATGGCCTGATTAAAAGAGTGTTTTTTGTTTCAAATATTTTGAATGCTTCCTTCTCCTGTATTTTAGTTATTTCAATATGTTTCTGAAGAATAATTCTCATAAAATCATCAAAAGGACGATCTCTCATGTCAGGGAGTCTATTGGGTAAAAGAGACTTGGGCAGAACTTGTTCATTTAAAAAATTTTTTTAAAAATTAAGTCGAATTTTTGAGTTGTGGGACTTGATCAGTGCAGAAGAAAACTGGGAAACAAAAGATATATGATTAGGAAAGCTTATCGAGAACATTCTGAAGAGTCGTGTGGTATCCATTAATGCAATAAGATCACATTAAACAGGTGATTTCAGAATATGCAAAACAACCACTGTGAAAGAATAGAGAAATTCCAAGCGCTTTCGTGACTACTCACATTATCAAGGAACTATGAAAGTAGAGCATCCAAGGAAGGTATATAAGGGGTCTGGCCAACAGAAGGTATATAAGTGGTCTGGTGAACATTTAATAATACACTGGACAAATAATAATTTTTAAAATATTTTCTTGGGAAGAATAGTTTGTTGGTGGGTTGTGCAAAGGACCTGTCCAGTTGGGCCGGCGCGCGTCAGGTGTTTAACCGTTTGTGGGATCTGATAGTGAGGTGTTGGCCAGACCCCTTATATACCTTCCTTGAATGCTTTACTTTCATAGTTCCTTGATAATGTGAGTAGTCACGAAAGCGCTTGGAATTTCTCTATTCTTTCACAGTGGTTGTTTTGCATATTCTGAAATCACCTGTTTACTGTGATATTATTGCATATATATATATATATATATATATATATATATATATATATATATATATATATATATATATATATATATATATATATATATATATATATATATATATATATATATATATATATATATATACATATATAATATATATATATATATATATATATATATATATATATATATAATATATATATATATATATATATATATATATATATATATATATATATATATATATATATATATATATATATATATATATATATATATATATATATATATGTCGTGCCGAATAGGCAGAACTTGCGATCTTGACTTAAATAGCAACGCTCATCTTGCCATATAGGACAAGCCAAAATTTGTGTATGCAGTAATTTCGCCAAAATCATTCTGAGCCTAACGAAAAAAAATATATTTCACTGTGTTTGTTTAGTATTAAATTATTGTAAACAAATCTAAAATATATTTAGTTGGGTTAGGCTAAAATAAATTATTCTTGTTATAATAAGGTTAGGTAAGTTTTCTAAGATTCTTTTGGAGCAAAATTAAAAATTTTTACATTAACATTAATGAAAAAATATATGTTTTTAAACGTATAAGAGAAAATTTTAGAAAGAACTTAATTTTAAATGAGTTCTTGCTAATTGACCAGTTTTACATATTCGGCACGACATATATATATATATATATATATATATATATATATATATATATATGTATATATATATATATATATATATATATATATATATATATATATATGTATATATATTTTTTATTTTATTTTATTATCACACTGGCCGATTCCCACCAAGGCAGGGTGGCCCGAAAAAGAAAAACTTTCACCATCATTCACTCCATCACTGTCTTGCCAGAAGGGTGCTTTACACTACAGTTTTTAAACTGCAACAGTAACACCCCTCCTTCAGAGTGCAGGCACTGTACTTCCCATCTCCAGGACTCAAGTCCGGCCTGCCGGTTTCCCTGAACCCCTTCATAAATGTTACTTTGCTCACACTCCAACAGCACGTCAAGTATTAAAAACCATTTGTCTCCATTCACTCTTATCAAACACGCTCACGCATGCCTGCTGGAAGTCCAAGCCCCTCGCACACAAAACCTCCTTTACCCCCTCTCTCCAACCTTTCCTAGGCCGACCCCTACCCCGCCTTCCTTCCACTACAGACTGATACACTCTTGAAGTCATTCTGTTTCACTCCATTCTCTCTATATGTCCGAACCACCTCAACAACCCTTCCTCAGTTTTGGTAATCCCGCACCTCCTCCTAACTTCCAAACTACGAATTCTCTGCATTATATTCACACCACACATTGCCCTCAGACATGACATCTCCACTGCCTCCAGCCTTATCCTCGCTGCAACATTCATCACCCATGCTTCACACCCATATAAGAGCGTTGGTAAAACTATACTCTCATACATTCCCCTCTTTGCCTCCGAGGACAAAGTTCTTTGTCTCCACAGACTCCTAAGTGCACCACTCACTCTTTTCCCCTCATCAATTCTATGATTCACCTCATCTTTCATAGACCCATCCGCTGACACGTCCACTCCCAAATATCTGAATACATTCACCTCTTCCATACTCTCTCCCTCCAATCTGATATTCAATCTTTCATTACCTAAACTTTTTGTTATCCTCATAACCTTACTCTTTCCTGTATTCACCTTCAATTTTCTTCTTTTGCACACCCTACCAAATTCATCCACCAATCTCTGCAACTTCTCTTCAGAATCTCCCAAGAGCACAGTGTCATCAGCAAAGAGCAGCTGTGACAACTCCCACTTTGTGTGTGATTCTTTATCTTTTAACTCCACGCCTCTTGCCAAGACCCTCGCATTTACTTCTCTTACAACCCCATCTATAAATATATTAAACAACCACGGTGACATCACACATCCTTGTCTAAGGCCTACTTTTACTGAGAAAAAATTTCCCTCTTTCCTACATACTCTAACTTGAGCCTCACTATCCTCGTAAAAACTCTTCACTGCTTTCAGTAACCTACCTCCTACACCATACACTTGCAACATCTGCCACATTGCCCCCCTATCCACCCTGTCATACGCATTTTCCAAATCCATAAATGCCACAAAGGCCTCTTTAGCCTTATCTAAATACTGTTCACTTATATGTTTCACTGTAAACACCTGGTCCACACACCCCCTACCTTTCCTAAAGCCTCCTTGTTCATCTGCTATCCTATTCTCCGTCTTACTCTTAATTCTTTCAATAATAACTCTACCATACACTTTACCAGGTATACTCAGCAGACTTATCCCCCTATAATTTTTGCACTCTCTTTTATCCCCTTTGCCTTTATACAAAGGAACTATGCATGCTCTCTGCCAATCCCTAGGTACCTTACCCTCTTCCATACATTTATTAAATAATTGCACCAACCACTCCAAAACTATATCCCCACCTGCTTTTAACATTTCTATCTTTATCCCATCAATCCCGGCTGCCTTACCCCGTTTCATTTTACCTACTGCCTCACGAACTTCCCCCACACTCACAACTGGCTCTTCCTCACTCCTACAAGATGTTATTCCTCCTTGTCCTATACACGAAATCACAGCTTCCCTATCTTCATCAACATTTAACAATTCCTCAAAATATTCCCTCCATCTTCCCAATACCTCCAACTCTCCATTTAATAACTCTCCTCTCCTATTTTTAACTGACAAATCCATTTGTTCTCTAGGCTTTCTTAACTTGTTAATCTCACTCCAAAACTTTTTCTTATTTTCAACAAAATTTGTTGATAACATCTCACCCACTCTCTCATTTGCTCTCTTTTTACATTGCTTCACCACTCTCTTAACCTCTCTCTTTTTCTCCATATACTCTTCCCTCCTTGCATCACTTCTACTTTGTAAAAACTTCTCATATGCTAACTTTTTCTCCCTTACTACTCTCTTTACATCATCATTCCACCAATCGCTCCTCTTCCCTCCCGCACCCACTTTCCTGTAACCACAAACTTCTGCTGAACACACTAACACTACATTTTTAAACCTACCCCATACCTCTTCGACCCCATTGCCTATGCTCTCATTAGCCCATCTATCCTCCAATAGCTGTTTATATCTTACCCTAACTGCCTCCTCTTTTAGTTTATAAACCTTCACCTCTCTCTTCCCTGATACTTCTATCCTCCTTGTATCCCATCTACCTTTTACTCTCAGTGTAGCTACAACTAGAAAGTGATCTGATATATCTGTGGCCCCTCTATAAACATGTACATCCTGAAGTCTACTCAACAGTCTTTTATCTACCAATACATAATCCAACAAACTACTGTCATTTCGCCCTACATCATATCTTGTATACTTATTTATCCTCTTTTTCTTAAAATATGTATTACCTATAACTAAACCCCTTTCTATACAAAGTTCAATCAAAGGGCTCCCATTATCATTTACACCGGGTCCCCCAAACTTACCTACCACACTCTCTCTAAAAGTTTCTCCTACTTTAGCATTCAGGTCCCCTACCACAATTACTCTCTCACTTGGTTCAAAGGCTTCTATACATTCACTTAACATCTCCCAAAATCTCTCTCTCTCCTCTGCATTCCTCTCTTCTCCAGGTGCATACACGCTTATTATGACCCACTTCTCGCATCCAACCTTTACTTTAATCCACATAATTCTTGAATTTACACATTCATATTCTCTTTTCTCCTTCCATAACTGATCATTCAACATTACTGCTACCCCTTCCTTTGCTCTAACTCTCTCAGATACTCCAGATTTAATCCCATTTATTTCCCCCCACTGAAACTCCCCTACCCCCTTCAGCTTTGTTTCGCTTAGAGCCAGGACATCCAACTTCTTTTCATTCATAACATCAGCAATCATCTGTTTCTTGTCATCCGCACTACATCCACGCACATTTAAGCATCCCAGTTTTATAAAGTTTTTCTTCTTCTCTTGTTTAGTAAATGTCTACAGGAGAAGGGGTTACTAGCCCATTGCTCCCGGCATTTTAGTCGCCTCATACGACACGCATGGCTTACGGAGGAAAGATTCTTTTCCACTTCCCCATGGACAATAGAAGAAATAAAGAAGAACAAGAGCTATTTAGAAAAAGGAGAAAAACCAAGATGTATGTATATATATATGCATGTGCGTGTCTGTGAAGTGTGACCAAAGTGTAAGTAGGAGTAGCAAGATATCCCTGTTATCTAGCGTGTTTATGAGACAGAAAAAGAAACCAGCAATCCTACCATCATGCAAAACAGTTACAGGTTTTTGTTTCACAGTCATCTGGCAGGACGGTAGTACTTCCCTGTATATATATATACATATATATACATATATATATATACATATATGTAATATATATATACATATATATACATATATATACATATATATATATATAAAATACCTGTTAAATCAATGACATACTACTATACAGAAAGCCCCATGTTATGCTGAGCATTTCAGTCAAATTACGTCAGTTTTGTCCCAGGATGCGACCCACACCAGTCGACTAACACCCAGGTACCCATTTTATACTGATGGGTGAACATGGACTGCAGGTGTCTTATAGAAACACGTCCCTAATGTTTTCCAACCGTACTAGAGGAGATTCGAACTCCGGACCTCAGTGCGTCAGCTGAGTGTGCTAGTGATTGAGCTACGGGACACTGGCCATTTCCCACTGAGGCAAGGTGACCCGAAAAAGAAGAAATACTTTCAACACCACTCGCTCCTTCAATGTCTTGCCAGAGACAAAAAAAAAAAACAAAAAAAAAAAAAATCTCAACATATCTCCACCCCTCCTTCAGAGCGTAGGCACTGGTACTTTCCACCTCCAGGTCTCAAATCTCGTTAACCAGTTTCCCTGAATATCTTCACAGAAATTACTTTGCTCACACTCCAACAGCACCTCATGTAATAAAAAACATTTGCCTCCACTCACTCCTATCTAACACACTCACTCACTCTTGCTAGAAGTCTAAGCCCCTAGCGCACATAACCTTTTTTACCCCCCCCCCTCCAACTTTTCAAAGATTTATCCGCTCTCTAAGTCATTCCATTTCATTCCACCCTCTCTAAATGTCCGAACCTTTCCGCCTCACCTGACGCCAGTACATAATCGCCAAGCTTCATGCCTGTGCTTCAGATTCCTCAAGACTACGGTGCTCTTCACCAACCCCAAGGCTACGGGACTGATTAACTCATCTTTTATATATAATTAAATATAATTCCACATTCTTCACAATATTTCCTTGTACTGTATTAATAAAGTCACTGGTTTGTGAAACGTCTACCAATAAAAATACCCAGATGTGGTACATGTGTCTAATTCTTCATCAGTTTTGTCATTTTCATCTGAATGATCTCTAATGAATTTACATTCATCCTGTAGTATGTAGAAGTAAGGTGCATAATCTACTTGAGGCCTTACTAATAATGTGCAGAGCTGAAGTATAACCTCCGGACTCCTGTAGCCTTCACTTCTTAAATATAAGACCCAGTAATCTGTATGCCTCGTGATAGCTATCTTGGCTTCAGGTTGCCGCTTATCATAACTCCCATGTCCTTTTTGCATTCTGTATAGCCAATTTCTTTATTATTTAGTTTATTAGTACTACGTAGCGTTATCTATACATCCGAGATTCAAAAGTTAGTGTATATCTACAATGAAGAGCATCTCCCACTTTTCTGACCATGACGTAAGCTTGTCTAAATCGGTCTGAAGTTCACTGGCATTTTCCTGTGAATCAGTTATCTTTTCACTCTTTGTGTCATCAGCGAATTTGCTTATATCACTTATTATTCCCTCGTCTAGGTAATTAATGTAATCTGCGAGAAGGTATTATTATTATTATTATTATTATTATTATTATTATTATTATTATTATTATTATTATTATTATTATTATTATTATTATTATTATTATTATTAGTAGTAGTAGTAGTAGTAGTAGTAGTAGTAGTAGTAGTAGTAGTAGTATTAGTATTAGTAGTAGTAGTAGTAGTAGTAGTAGTACTAGTAGTAGTACAACTGTGGTGGGATGGGTTGGGTTCGTGAAGAACTTGTCAATATCATGTTCCAGTGGTCTCCATAATGGGTAATATCCTGTTCATCAGCAATTTGGATATAGTGTAACCTCCAGATTTTTGATGGATAGTGTTAGTGACAACAATTAGGGCAGCACTAAAAACTTTCTCCGTCGTAAATCTTCTTCCTTAGCGACTAATCTAGCCTCACTGAACTTCATGAGATGTCCAACATCGTCTCTGTGTTGGGCACTCGTGTTTTTACGATCATCATTGTTGCAGGAGATCTTGCGCCTTCTGATCCTAATGCCCAGTTATCTCGCTGTTTGCTTCACGCATGTTTGATCATATCCCCCACATGGCATTGTGCATATTTCTGCGATAGTGCCAGAGACATTCTTGGGTTTCTTCACTAGGATTTTAGCAGTACTGGAAGAGCTGGTGGATATTATAACAAGTTTTCTGACAAGCATTTTAGAGACGTTAGTTACAGCGTCGCTGTCAGTAATACTATCCATTAAACATCCGAAAGTTAAACTACCCAAATTGCTGATGAATAGGATATTACTCATTCTGGGGACCGCTGTAGCATGTTGACAAGTCTATCTCAAACCCAACCCATCTCACCACAGTTGTACTAGTACTACTACTACGTTTTACCAGCCATTGGCTTCTGTATTGGACTGAAGACACTGGCTGGTGAAAGATTTCCAGAATAAAGATATCCAAATGTTGCACAAGTATCTCATTTATCAACTTGTCTGTTTTCTAAACCATTTATCCGTTTCCTTAAATAAATGTTCATTTATTGCCTACCTTTCGCCCACACTGTGGCTCTATCAAATCACAAACATTTACCTGGGCGAAGAGTACATGAGTATATATAGGGTGGAGAATATGGTGGAGAATGTTGGAGAGATTAGATCTGAGACAGACTTGCACTGCATGAGTAAGTAGGTATGTTGTTATGTACTATAAAGATGAAGTTTCTTGCAAGGTGTTCAGCCATGTTGTAAAAACTGGTGTTCTGGCTGAAATTGTTCTATAGATATACTGATGAGTTATGATTCCATGATCCTGCAGCACTGAGTGCCCTCTTCCTTGGCGATGTGTCTTGAGTCCTTTTAGTTCATTATATGGTGGTGAAAGTACCGGTGTAGAATACAGGCATTCCTCAACCCGTCCGTTTAGCCTCCGTATTGATGTTCAGAAATAAATATTTGGAAAGCTTTGAATATCTCTCCCACTAATAATTGGTTGCAGTCGTTACAAGGGGTTACATATATCCTTCCAGAAGATTGACCTTGTTGTGTCTCTTGCTGGTGATATCATTCCTGGTGGCGGATGTGGAGGCAGATACTTAGATACTTAGAATGCGATATTGGAGATGTTGGATACGTGTTTGACAACGGATTTAGGGGGGAGGGCTATGTACCTCTTCCTGGCAGTATCTTGTCTGGGTGAGTTGAAGATGTTATATGCATCACCAATAAGAGACACCATAAGGTCTAAGGTTTAATTCTCTGCAGGGGTATACATAATCTTTTTTTTTTCTTTTTTTGACACAAGGTTTGACAAGGTTAGGTTAAGGATCCCTAACTTTATTGATAAGCTATTGACAAGTTAAGGATTCCTAACTTTACTGACAAGCTAAGAGCTGTTACTTGCATCAGCTCATTTGAAAGCATTTTTACTGTTATGAAACATACAAGCAGGGAACGGGACGAAGTTGGAGCCATCTGTGGGCCAGCATTTTCATTTGATCAACTGACTTTATCTCGTTGACATCATAATGCTGTACGAATGTGTTCCAGACTCAAGCCATCCTGGGGATAAATGATCTCAGATGAAGTGATGTTCTGGAGAAGGGTACAGCCATAGTGAAATTGCTGTTTCCTGCTCGTCTTGTGGTATAGAAGCTTGCATCTCGCTGTCCTCGAAATGGAGCCAAGTGTGTTACTTTGACAATGTTGTCCTTGTACATAACAGTAAGGCCGCCCACATCCCTCCTGTGTTAAAGGCTCTTCTGCAAAGACAGATCTATCGAGGATGGATCCAGGCGAGAGATGAGACATCTTACTCTGTTCTCTACTCTGTCAGGAAGTTGCAGATGAGAGAGAGGGCAGGCAAACCAAGAAAGTGGAGCATACTCAAGGTGTGAGCGTACTTGTACCTCATAAAGAATCTTGCATCCCCTGTTGTCAAGCAGATGCGAGATACGTCGAAGTGCTGTAAGCTTCCTGGCTCCCTTGTATGCAGGATTTACAACGTGGTTCTTCGTGATCAGTTTGGAGTCAAAAATCACCCCAAGGATATCAATTTCTTCCCCAGGTACCAACACTCTCCCATTCATACTTGCTACTGCTCCGGCATTACCGTCATGGTGCCTAGAGACCATCATCATATAGTTCTTAGCTGGTGATTTATGTAGCATAGAGCAGCTGACATTTCTTCTCTTGGATGAGTGAATGTCAGTGTACAGTCGTCTGCATATGCATGTGATTCTGGGATGAGATGAAGAAGGCCATTGAAGTAGACATTACATAACAATGGTCCAAGCACACTTCCTTTTGGAACACTTGCCCCAGTGGGATGTCGTACTGATTCTGTTCCATTGATAACTACCCTTAGAGATCTACCATGAAGGTAATCACTGAGCTGATATAGTGTAGAACCTGCAATTCCCAGTGCTTGCAGTTTTGCCAAGAGGCCCAGATGCCACACTCGGTCGAAAGCACCAGCAATGTCCAGTGCTACCACACAGCTGACTCTGGATTCATCCAGTGACTGGTGCTATTTAGTGGCGAGGTTTAACAACAGATCAGCAGCAGAGTAACCTTTCCTGAAGCCATATTGACGATCACAAAGTAGTGAGTGGTAGTCAAAAAAATCTGTCATTTGTCTTGAGATTATTGTCTCAAGGATCTTGCCAGTGATTGACAGGAGTGACACTGGTCTGTAGTTGCTGATTTCTGCTCTACTCTTCTTATTGTGAACAGGGACTAAATTTGGCTCTTTCCATAGAGAAGGCAATTTACACTGTACTAGGTGGTGCTGAAATTGCAAATTAGAGGTGCTGCTAGCTGGTCTGCACATCTCAACATTCTTGGGCTCAGCTTGTCTGGGCCCACAGCTTTTCCTTGGTCAAGCGATTTAAGAAGAAGATGCACCTCCTCCTGCCTAATTAACACCACTGACAGTTTTGACACAGTGGTATTAAAACTGTCAGTGGTGGGTCCCTTGCTAGACCAGGAACTTGCATTTTGGTAATAAAGTGTTCGGCAAAGAGGTCCGCTTTCTCTTGACTACTAGAGGCGGTCCCATCCTGTCTATTTAGAGGTGGAATGAGTTCATCATGCAGATAACCTTGTCTGTCCTTGACCAGGGACCACCAGGTTTTGGAGCCTACTCTACCTGATGCTAGCTTTCTTTTTGTGCCCTCCTCCCATTTAGCGATGGCCCACTTTTGAACTTCACCCATATGCCTAAAGGCTTGCCTGTGCAAGTTCCTGTTATAGGTAGTAGGATGTTTTTTGCACCTTCGCCTTGTCTTGTACTTAGCAGTAGCAGCGTCTCTACAAAGAAAGCTAAACCAAGGCTGATCTGTAGGCTTCGTCACATACTGCCGTTGAGAGATGTGTTACTGGTGTAATTATTGATGTGTCCAGTGAAGGCATTCACATGGTTGTCAACATCCCCTTGGAGAAGAGCCTTCCAATTGGTGGTGGCGAGCTCAGAGCAAAGGGCTGGACAATTATCTATCCATTTTAACGATTGCAACCTATTATTCGTAAGCGAGACGTCTAAAGACCTCCAAACACATAATTCAGGACATCAATACGCAGGCGAAACGGACAAATTGAGGAATGCCTGTGTTGTACACCGAAACTTCCACAACCATTTAATCAGCTACAAAGACGCAAGATTCATCGCCAGGGTAGAAGACACTCAGTGTTGTAGGATCTTGGAATCATAACTCATCTCTATATCCAACAATTTCAACCAGAACGACGGCTTTTACAACATTGATAAACCTCTCGTCAGGAAACTTCTTCATTGTTATCTTATACAACAACATAATTACTGCCCATCCCGTGCAAGTCTGTCTCAACTCTGACTTCCCAATCATTCTTCACCTGACTCTCCACACTATATATACTCATGTGTACTCTTTGCCCAAGTAGATCAGTTTGTGACTTGATAAAGCCCACTATGTGGGCGAAACGTAGTCAATAAAGGATCACATTATACTGCATTTGTGTCTACTTTTCCATCGAAAGAAGAAGCTTACTGTATAGGAGAAGCGTTTCGGAATTATGATGACTAACTCTTGCACATGTGTCTTACTTATCAACTTATATACCATTATCATAGGCACTGTAACTAGTGTCATAATAAGCTAAGACAACTGTAACTAGTATCAGCACGCGCTAAAAGAGCTGTAACTAGTGTCACCACGTGCTGAGAGGACTGTAACTAGTGTCACCACGTGCTGAGAGAACTGTAAGTGTCACCACGTGGTGAGACAACTGTAACTAGCGTCTTCCTGAGCTAATAGCACACTGTAACCAGTGTCAGTCTCTGCTGAGAAAACTGCATCTAGTGTTATGCCGTGCTGAGAGCACTGTAACTAGTATGTAACTAGTACCAGTACCAGTACCAGTAGAAGTGTAACTTAGTGCTGAGACAGCTGTAACTAGTGTCATCAGGTGCTGAGAGCAATGTAACTAATGTCAGCAGGTGCTGAGAGCACTGTAACTAGTGTCAGCAGGTGCTAAAAGCACTGTAACTAGTGTCAGCAGGTGCTGAGAGCACTGTAACTAGCGTCACTAGGTGCTGATGTGAAGGGTCTGTCTCAGTCTCAGTTACTTTATCCCAGGGATGCACTGGTGTTCCCTTAATATTAACATTTTAATGCTACCACCACCCACATTAAGAATTACTGGCAATGTTGGATGTCATTCTGCATTAATCCTAAGATGACCCGTCCGGGGCGCTCGAAGATGTCTGCATGAATCTGAGGTTGGTAACTACATCTTCACATGAAGGGTGGATGTCGCTCTACTGCTGAAGCTGTTCAGTGGCCGTGATCGGGGTCTTGCTCTAGTCCCTGTGGGTTTCGCTGTAAAAAAGTAGGGACTGCAGTGAGTTGAGACTATCAGACTGTCTCTGGGCCCTGTGTTGGGTGGTCAGTTACATTTGCTAATAAGCACATGGACTCTGCTTTATCCATCATGCATATATTCAGTATTTTCACAACGGTTCTGAATATCTCTTTGTTTTCGATCGAGTCTATCAGGTCGAACATGAACTCGATGAAGGATGTGATTGTCGACATCATTTGATGGCTCAGGGATAATACGGCTTGGCTTGCTTTGTTTCCTTGGACTATAGTGCTCTTTACTGGTGGCTGTTGAGGTCTTAGGGTAGACGTGTTGGCGGTAGGTTGTTCCTACACCACGGTGCCTACTTGCTGCTGCTGTTGGGTGGGAATTTGAGCACAAGTTTTCTCGGCTTCCTGTGTCACTGTGGCTGGGAAAGTGACCCTGGGTTCCGTGATACTTTAGCCTCCTCTGGATGAAGCTGGTGTTCAGTGAGGACTGAAGAACTCATTTAAAATTAAATCCTTTCTAAAAATCTTTTCTTATTCGTTTTAAGAGATATATTTTTTCATATATGTTAATGTAAAAGTTAATAATTTTGTACCAAAAGATCCTGAGAAAACTTACATAACCTAATTATAAGAAGCTCAATTTAATTTAGCCTAATCCAACTATTTAAGCAGAAATAGCAAGTTTTACCTATTCGGCACGACATATATATATATATATATACATACATATATATATATATATATATATATATATATATATATATATATATATATATATATATATATATATATATATATATATATATATATATATATATCAAGGAACAATAAAAATAATTCATCAAAGGAAGGCATATAAAGGGTCTAGACCACACCTCACCATCACATCCCACTACAAAGCAACACCTGACACGTGACTCATAAGAAAGATAACACTGCAGCAGGCCTGCTGGCCCAATGAGTCACGCATCAGGTGTTGCTTTGTTGTGGGATGTGATAGTGAGGTGTGGTCTAGACCCTTTATATGCCTTCCTTTGATGCATTACATTTATTGTTCCTTGATAAGGTGAGTAGTCACGAAAACGCTTGGAATTTCATGATTCTTTCACAATTGTTGTTTTGCATATAGCTTTAACATACCTTGTCTTAAAGTTATGAATGGATCCTGCCTCCACTACATCGCTTCCCAAACCATTCCACTTCCTGACTACTCTGTAACTGAAGAAATACTTCCTGACATCTCTGTGATTCATCCGAGTCTTCAACTTCCAGCTGTGTCCCCTTGTTGCTGTGTCACATCTTTGGAATATGTTGTCTCTGTCCACCTTGTCAATTCCTCTCAGTATTTTATATGTCGTTATCATGTCTTCCCTATCTCTCCTGTCCTCCAGTGTCGTCAGGTCGATTTCCTTTAACCTCCTCATGGGACATGCCCAGTAGCTCCGGGACTAGTCTTGTTGCAAACCTTTGCACTTTCTCTAGTTGCTTTACGCGCTTGGCTAGGTGTGGGTTCCAAACTGGTGCCGCATACTCCAATATGACCCTAACTTGCACATTGTACAGGGTCCTGAAAGATTCCTTATTAAGATGGAATGCTGTTCTGAGGTTTGCTAGGCGCCCATATGCTGTAGCAGTTATTTGGTTGATGTGGCCTCAGGAGATGTGCCTTGTGTTATACTCACCCCAAGATCTTTTTCCTTGAGTGAGTTTTTAGTCTCTGGCCCCTAGATTGTACTCCGTCTGCGGTCTTCTTTGCCCTTCCTTAATCTTCATGACTTTGCACTTGGTGGGGTTGAACTCCAGGAGCCAATTGCTGTACCTGGCCTGCAGCCTGTCCAGATCCCTTTGTAGTTCTGCCTGGTCCTCGTCCGATTGAATTCTTCTCATCAACTTCACGTCATCTGAAAACAGGGACACTTTGGAGTCTATTCCTTCCGTTATGTCATTCACAAATACCAGAAACAGCATTGGTCCTAGGACTGACCCCTGTGGAACCCCACTCGTCACAGGCGCCCACTCTGACACCTTGCCACGTACCATGACTCGCTGCTGTCTTCCTGACAAGTATTCCCTGATCCATTGTAGTGCCTCTTCTGTCATCCCTGCCTGGTCCTCCAGTTTTTGCACTAATCTCCTGTGTTGAACTGTGTCAAACGCCTTCTTACAGTCCAAGAAAATGCAATCTACCCACCCCTCTCTCTCTTGTCTTACTGCTGTTACCCTTTCATAGAACTCCAGTATGTTTGTGAAACAGGATTTTGCGTCCCTGAAACCGTGTTGGCTGTTGTTGATGAACTCATTCCTTTCTAGGTGTTCCACTACTCTTCTCCTGATAATCGACTCCATAACTTTGCATACTATACATGGCAGTGACAATGGTCTGTAGTTCAGTGCTTCATGTCTGTCTCCTTTTTTTTAAAATTGAGACTACATTTGCTGTCTTCCATACCTCAGGTAATATCTCTGTTTCGATAGATGTGTTTAATATTGTTGTTAGGGGTACACATAGCGCCTTTGCTCCCTCTCTCAGGATCCATGGAGAGATGTTATCCGGCCCCATCGCCTCTGACGTATCTAGCTCACTCAGCAGCCTCATCACTTCTTCCTCGCTTGTATGTATTGTGTCCAACACTTGTTGGTGTACTCACCTCTCCATCTGTCTGGAGTCCCTTCTCTCTCCTCTTTGAACACTTCTTTGAATCTCATGTTGAGTTCCTCACATACTTAGCGGTCGTTTGTTATTGTTTCTCCTCCTTCCTTCCTTAGCTTGATTACCTGGTCCTTGACTGTTGTTTTCCTCCTGATGTGGCTGTATAACAGCTTTGGGTCAGATTTGGCTTTCGCTGCAATATCGTTTTCATATTGTAGTTGGGTCTCCATTCTTACCTGTGCATATTCATTTCTGGCTCTATGACTGCTCTCCTTTTTCTCCTGGGTCCTTTGCTTTCTATACTTCTTCCATTCCCTAGCACACTTGCTTTTTGCCTCCCTGCATCTTTGGGTAAACCATGGGCTCATCCTAGCATTTCATTATTCCTGTTACCCTTGGGTACGAACCTCTCTTCAGCTTCCTTGCATATTGTTGTCACATATTCCATCATCTTGTTTACTGACTTCCTTGCCAGTTCTCTGTCCCACTGAATCCCATTCAAGAAGTTCCTCATTCCGGTGTAGTCCCCTTTCTTGTAATCTGGCTTCATTTGCCCGGCCCTTCCTGCTTTACCCTCCACTTGTAACTCTACTGTGTATTCGAAGCTTAAAACCACATGATCACTGGCTCCAAGGGGTCTTTCATATGTGATGTCCTCAGTATCTGCACTATTCAAGGTGAATACTAGGTCCAGTCTCGCTGGTTCATCCTCTCCTCTCTCTCTGGTAGTGTCCCTTACGTGTTGGTGCATGAAGTTTTCCAGTACCACCTCCATCATCTTAGCCCTCCACGTTTCTTGGCCCCCATGTGGCTCCAAGTTCTCCCAATCGATTTCCATGATCAGTACCTTTGCACTGCTCGAATGAGCCCTTCTGGCCCCTGCAGCCAGTGTATTAACCATCGCTCTATTACTCTCATCATACTCTTGCCTTGGCCTCCTGCTCTTCTGTGGTGGGTTATACAGCACTGCAAGACTGAAGCGTTCCCACTATGTAGTTTCTTGCTTCTCCACTGTCTCTTCTCTCCAGCTCATCAAAATTCCATTGGTTTTTGATCAGCACTGCATCTCCTCCCCCCATCATGTTCCCTCTGTCTTTCCTCAGGATCTGATATCCTGTTAGAAAGATGGCATCTGTTATCATACCTATGAGCTTGGTTTCTGTGAGAGCTGTGATGCTTTGTGATGCCTCTTTGACTCTTTCGTGCTGCTCCTCCCACTTATTTGCTATTCCAACACTGTGTTTTGGGGGGTCTGTGAGGGTGGGGGACCTGGTAGTGTACTGTAGGATTCTATAGCTGAGTGCTGCATGGGAGCTGTGGGTGTGGATTGTAGTTTGTTTTGGAGTATCATGATTGGTTGTAGGGTTCTGGGGAAGGTTCTGTGTGTGTTCTGGTTCTGTTGTTGCTCTGCTCTTCTCTGGTTGTCCTCTGCTGATCCTGTCCTTGTCTCTCTTCCTAGCTCCTTTCATTTTTGTGTCCTCTCCCTCAACTGCTGTTGTTCTGCTTGTGTTCTGTCTCGGTCTAGGAACACCCTCTTGTATTCTGTCGAGAACTTCAACCATGGTTTCTCTTGGAGGATCCTGTTTTGCACTGTTTCTGTCCTGAAAGTCAGCTTGATTATTCATTTTCTCCCCATCTAGTACCCCCCTATTCTCTGAATATTTACAATCTCAGACATGTTCTCTTCACCTATTCCTGTGATAATGTTCTCAATCTCCTTTCTTTCTGCTTCCCATCTTTCACTGTGTGTTCTTCCCTTGCTCTCCTGAAGCCCATGAATAAACACTGACTTTGCCCTCTCCTCCTCCTATTGCCTTTCCCTCTGTGACTCAGGTTCCTGTCTGTACATTGCCATTTTTCCCTGTTTTTTTCCTGTAGCTCTTGGTAGCATGGTCGTGCCTCTGCATTGGACCTATCACCCTCTCCACCTGCACCCAGCTGCTCACCCCTTTCACTCCTTGGCTCTGCTTGGTAGGCCGATATAGCCTTAGCATAAGTTATATCTCCTTCCTTCCCACTGGGCCTCCCAGCTTCATATGCTGTGTCTTCTCTGGTCAATACCCCTGTAACTCGCTTCAGCCTGTCTACCTAATTTTAGGACTCTTATCCTGGCTACTGCAGTTTCGACTTGTGACTCTCAATTCTTCTTCTCCTCCTCCAATCTCTTTTCCAATTTCACAGAAAGCTCTGTCTCCATTTTTGCAGAAAGCTCTCCTTGTTTTCTCTCCCACTCTTGTTTCATCCTTTCGCACAGCTCCGCCATCCACTCCTTCCTACAAGAACCATTCTCCTCTGATCCCTGGGTCCTTTGAGTCCCCCTCTGCGTGTGTGTGTGTGTGTGTGTGCTCACCTAATTGTGGTTGCAGGGGTCAATACTCAGCTCCTGGCCCTGCCTCTTCACTGGTCGCTACTAGGTCCTCTCTCTCTCTCTCTCTCTCTGCTTCGTGAGCTTTGTCATACCTCGTCTTAAAGCTATGTATGGTTCCTGCCTCCACTACATCACTTGCTAGGCTATCCCACTTCCTGACGACTCTATGACTGAACAAATACTTCCTAACATCCCTCTGACTCGTCTGAGTCTTCAGCTTCCAATTGTGACCCCTTGTTTCTGTGTCCCCTCTCTGGAACAACCTGTCTCTGTCTACCTTATCTATTCCACGCAGTATTTTGTATGCCGTTATCATGTCTCCCCAGACCCTCCTGTCCTCCAGTGTCGTCAGTCCGATGTCCCTTAACCTTTCTTCGTAGGACATACCCCTGAGCTCTGGAACTAGCTTTGTTGCAAACCTTTGCACTTTCTTTAATTTCTTGTCGTGCTTGACCAGGTGTGGGTTCCAAACTGGTGCTGCATACTCCAGTATGGGCCTGATGTACACAGTGTACAGTATCTTGAAGGATTCCTTACTAAGGTATCGGAACTCTATTCTCAGGTTTGCCTGGCGCCCATATGCTGTAGCAGCTATCTGGTTGATGTGTGCCTCCGGAGACATGCTTGGTGTTATGGTCACCCCAAGATCTTTCTCCTTGAACGAGGTTTGCAGTGTTTGGCCACCTAGTCTATACTCTGTTTGCGGTCTTCTTTGTCTTTCTCCGATATCCATGACTTTGCATTTGGCAGGGTTGAATTCAAGAAGCCAGTTGCTGGAACAGGTGTCCAGCCTGTCCAGGTCTCTTTGAAGTCCTGCCTGATCTTCATCTGATTTAATTTTTCTCATTAACTTCACATCTTTTGTGAACAGGGACACCTCTGAGTCTATCCCTTCATCATGTCATTCACATATACCAAAAATAGCACTGGTCCTAGGACCGACCCCTGTGGGACCCCGCTCGTTACAGGTGCCCACTGTGATACCTCATCCCGTACCATGACTCGTTGTTGCCTCCCTGTCAGGTATTCTCTCATCCATTGCAGTGCCCTTCGTGTTATGCGCGCCTGATCCTCAAGTTTCTGCACTAATCTCTTGTGAGGAACTGTCGAAGGCCTTCTTGCAGTCCAAGAAAATGCAATCAACCCATCCCTCTCTCTCGTGCCTTACTTCTTTAACTTTGTCATAAAACTCCAGAAGGTTTGTGACACAGGATTTGTGTGCGTGTGCGTGTGTGTACTCACCTAGTTGTACTCACCTAGTTGAGGTTGCGGGGGTCGAGTCCGAGCTCCTGGCCCCGCCTCTTCACTGATCACTACTAGGTCACTCTCCCTGAACCGTATGTGTGTGTGTGTGTGTGTGTGTGTGTGTGTGTGTGTGTGTGTGTGTGTGTGTGTGTGTGTGTGTGTGTGTGTGTGTGTGTGTGTGTGTGTGTGTCTATGTGTATGTATTTGAGTACACTATGTACAGACTGGTTGACTGGCTTTAGGCTGTGACACCTGTTGAAACCTGGAAGAGCTTCCAGATACTGGGATTCCTTCTAATGTCAGCATGACTTCTTAATAGCTACGGTATGTGCTTCAGATCAAGGATGCCTGCTAGGAGCCTCGATGCCTGCTAGAAGCCTTGATGCTTGCTTGGAGCCTGGATGCCTGCTAAGAGCCAGGATGCTTGCTAAGAGCCTGGATGCCTGCTAGGAGCCTGGATGCCTGCTAGGAGCCTGGATGCCTGTTAGGAACCTGGATGCCTACTAGGAGCCTCGATGCCTGCTTGGAGCCTGGGTGTCTGGTAGGAGCCTGGATGCCTTCTAGATGCCTTGATGCCTGCTTGGAGCCTGGGTGTCTGCTAGGAGCCTGGATGCTTGCTAATAGCCTCGATGCTTTCTTGGAGCCTGGATGCCTGCTAGGAGGTTGGATACCTGCTTGGAGCCTGGATGCCTTCTAGGAGGTTGGATACCTCCCAGGAGCCTGGATGCCTGCTAGGAGGTTGGATGCCTAATGGGAGTTTGGATACCTGTTAGGAGCCTGGATGCTTGCAAGGAGCCTGGATGCCTGCTAGGTGCCTGGAGGCCTGCTAGGAGTTTGGATACCTGTTTGGAGCCTGGATGACTGTTAGGAGGTTGGATACCTGCTAGGAGCCTGGATGCCTGCTAGGAGCCTGGATGCCTGCTAGGAGTTGGATGCCTGCTAGGAGCTAGGGGAGGTGGTGGCTCCATTACCCGGCGCACATAACTCAGGTCAGTGAGTGGTCGCCGCTGACACAACAATTACCTCCAGCTCTGTGTTATTCAAGCCACTTAATACATATTGGTTTTAATCCAACTAATTATCAGGTTAAGTGCTGGACACGAAGTTTAATTAGCCACTGTGATATACGGCAAGTACAAAATGGGGTATGGGGTGAATCTAATGAGTGGTGGGACATGGGATGGCTGGCGGGATCTGGGACTGGGTTGTGGGTGCTGGGGCTACATGGTGGGTGCTGGGACTGCATGGTGGATGCTGGGGCTGCGTGGTGGGTGTTGGGGCTACATGGTGGGTGCTGGGACTGCATGGTGGGTGCTGGGGCTACATAGTGGGTGCTGGGACTGCATGGTGGGTGCTGGGGCTACATGGTGGGTGCTGGGGCTGCATAGTGGGTGCTGAGGCTACATAGGGTGCTGGGGCTGCATGGTGGGTGATGGGGCAGCAAGGTGGATGCTGGGGCTAAACGAGGGGCCGGGATTGCATTTTAAGGGCTGGAAATAATTTCTTATCCAAAGAGAAGTGTAAAGTTTTGGTCTACTGAACTCCTTTTATATCGATAAACAATATTTTTTTCTAAATCCCGCCATTAATGCTCATGAGTCGGATACCAGTCGAAAAATTCCATTCTTTAGCAATTTCAGATCACATATAAAGTAATTAAACAATGCAGAATAATGGACAATGAATTAAAAATCTTATTATTTAACGTGCAATAGTCTAGGCTAAATATATTTATACAACTCATGTGCAACATTAGGTAACTTTATTATTGATACGTTTCGCTTACACTGTAGTTTTTTCAGTCAAATACAAAGGCAGCAGGTGTAGTAGCGAAATGAAGATGATGTAATCAGTCAATCGACCTTGGAAAAAAAGTATTTGAGGTGGTCAGTCCCTCATCCTGGAGAAGACTTCACCTCCATGGTCTGAAACGATATGAAGCTGAATGGAGCCTTATATACTGTCGAAGATGAGGTGGAAGATCTGGAAGATGTTCCACCTCTAGTAGAAGTAAGAAGACAGGCACTTTTGAAATCCAACCTTCTCACTCTTAATAACTAGTAGTAATGCGATGGAGTGTGGAAGATGTCCTCTGTGCCAAGATACCGTTGTGCTGCAGTGTCTGACGGTTATATCGAAAATGGTGCAAAATACTAATAAGTTGATGATTAAGTCACATCTGCATCCACTGGACATCTTTATTATTGCAAAGTTTCGCCTACACAGTCGGCTTCTTCAGTCGAGTACAAAGGAAGCAGTGTAGTAGAGATTACATTATCTTAATTTCACTACTACATCTGCTGTGGAGAAATTTTCTCCAGGAAGGGGGGGAGGAGGTATAAGCCCTTCAACACTTTTCAGACCTGAGGGGCCCAGCCCTCTCAGAAAGGGCAATGGTGTCTTGCTTGCTTCTGCATCAACACTTTTAATTGAAAGCATATGACCAGTGTGTGTCATAAGATCATGCCACTGCCTTGCAAGAGACCAGCGTTGTAAATAGGGTGGGTTAATGAAAGACAATTCATCTATTACCTTGGCAGGACACTTAAGGAAAATACTTCACCAACTTTATTACCATGTTGAAGACAGTGTACACTGACATCTATGCCCAGACAGCAAGAAATCAAGCATTCTGCTTTGCTTCTTGGTGGAAGTTTGACAAGCAAGGGAAAATTACTTGATCAGCTTTTTCTTTGTGGAGGGTATGCCAAGGGCAAGTGAAGTACAGCGAGGGGCATCAGAGCTCAGATTGCTCTAAACAACCGAACGGGGAACGTATGTTATGCGTACATGACTTTAACGAAAGAACTAACAGTGCGCCCTCAACTTCAGACAATCTCCATCATCACAATACAAAATATTAAAAAGAAGTGTGCACAGCTTTTAGTGACATTATTGTGAGATGAACAAATTGACAAGTAATGAATAACTTAAAGTGACAATGCGAGTGTTACAAAAATCCAGACTGAGTGGAGGATGTGTAACATTCCTCAAAGACGCTATTCTTCAATCAAGACATCAATATTCAGGTAAACATATGGGTCCGATAGAGATACCCAGGTATGTCTAGTCATTAATGATACTAGTTAGGTCAGCTGTGCAGCAGATAGCTAGTTCGTTATTTCTCTAGACTTACCACCATACACCCGATGACAAGTGGGCTTTTGAGCCCAAAGAAGTAAGTAAATTAACAGCACTCACTCTCTGAGATATGCTGAAATAACACCCCTTAGGGGTAATTACATTTATTCTTACTTGTCCCTTACAGCTCTGTGCTTGTAGAGCAAGTGCCTCACGTCGAAGGTATCTACTGGTAGAAGCTGCGGGTGGCAGAGACAGCAACAAAGCCAAGTATCCTTATTGTTGATACCTAGTTTAGTATTTGTTCTACGAGTTTATTTTAACCATAGTTATGGTCAGATAAATTTACCCACATGTTGGTCCTTCGAACCGGATAGAGGCCAAATAGTGGTCCAAAACTCTTGTACTACAGTGTAGAAGCGATTACGAGCCACGGTCCTTCGGAAAAAGCTATAAAATTAGTTTTTTTTTTTTCAAAATGTAAATAAAATTTATGAGTCCTCCAGGCTCACTCACATAGAATGAGTGGCTGCCACTAGTCAATAGAAAACAGGAGGCTCTCACCCAGTTCAGTCCCCCAGAGGCACTCACCTGTCACTCAACAGAAAGTGGGGGCTGGCTACCCATCACACACACTAGCGACCACACTCAAGAATGCTCACATCAGCATCAACTCAGACTGGTGGTCTTGTTGAGAAGATAAATACATAGTGTTTACAATTTTTATAGACATAAATTCTCTTATATATTTAAGGAAGATATATTAAGTGTAAACTTTTATATATTTTCAATGACATTTCTATGTATGTATTATGAATATACATGTGTTATATACAGTTATACAATGTCAGATATACAGTGTACAGTGATGTGTCTCGTGTCATTACAGTCGACTCGGCATCTGGACATATGTACCCTGTACCCTTCAAGGTCACTGACTCTACCAGTCAGTGGGTCAGTAGTACTGCAGGCACAACAAGCTTTCAGCTCTTCATAGCAGTGTAGTGTGTTTAAACACTTTAAGTGTGGTGCTAAGAATTATCAATATTCTAGTACAATGGCATCCTTGGACACTCAATTTACTTCCACACAGACTAAAGCTGTTCAGAAAAGACAATCAGCAGTGGTGGCGAGTGAGAAAATCAAATTAATGTCAAGTGATGAATAGTTCACCTACGGCAAACCTCTGCCGCCCCCCAGTGTGGAGAAATTTTCTCCATGAAGGGATGGGGGTCTCAACCCTTAAGCACTTTTCAGCCGTTTTCAGACCTGGGAGACCCAGCCTTCTCAGAAAGGGCAATGCCATCTTGCTTGTTTCTGCATCAACACTTTTAATTGAAAGCATATGACCAGCATGTGTCACAAGATAACGCCACTGCCCACTGCCTTGCAAGGCAGGGTGGGTTAATGAGAGACATTGAGGGTGGGCTAATGAAAGACAGTTCATCTTTTACATTGGCAGGACAAATAAGGAAAATCCTGCACTGACGTCTATGCCCAGACAGCAAGAAATCAAGCATTCTGATTTGCTTGATCAGCTCTTTCTTTGTCGAGGGTATGCTCAGGGCAAGTCAAGTACGGCGAGGGGTATTATAACTCAGATTGTACAAGAATGGTATACAATACCGATTGCTCTAAACAACCGAACGGGGAACGTGTGTTATGCGTACATGACTTTAACAAAGGAACTAACAGTGCGCCCTCGAACTCAGACAATCTCCATCATCACAATAGAAATATTAAAAAGAAGTGTGCACAGCTTATTTGTGACATTATTGTGAGATGAACAAATTGACAAGTACTGAAGAACTCAAAGTGACAGTGTGAGTGTTACAAAAATCCAGACTGTGTGGAGGATGTGTAACATTCCTCAAAGACGCTATTCTTCAATCAAGACATCGATATTCGGGTAAACATATGGGTCCGATACAGATACCCAGGTATGTATAGTCATTAATGATACTAGTTAGGTCAGCTGTGCAGTAGATAGCTAGTTCATTATTTCTCTAGATTTACCACCATACACCCGATGACAAGTGGGTTTTTGAGCCCAAACAAGTAAATTAACAGCACTCAGTCTCAGAGATATTATGAAATAACACCTCCTAGGGGAAATTATATTTGTTCTTACTTGTCCCTTACAGCTCTGTGGTCGTAGAACAAGTGTCTCACGTCGAAACTATGTACTGGTAGAAGCTGCGGTTGGCAGAGACAACGATAAAGCCAGTATGCTCATTGCTGATACCTAATTTAGTATTTGTTCTACGAGTTTATTTTAACCATAGTTTTGGTGAGATAAATTTACCCACAAAGATACCTAACTGTTGCACATGTGTCTTAATCCTAATCTTGCCCTTATTTTATACCATTTTCAAAGCAACATGTGCTGTCTGTGGTTAAGGTCAAGGCATATATTGTACATTAAGGTCCATCACTATGTACTTTCTTCTTGTGCTCAGTATCATTGTAATTTTCTAGGACAGTACCCTGGTGAAGTACAAGTCCAGAAAAAAATTACGATAGATATATAAAGATAGAGATAATCTCATAAATTTGAGAGGCCTTGATTGACCAAAATGTTTAAGTTCAACAAATTCCCATCTAATTCGACCAGGGCTGCCAAAAATTATGTTCTCACAAGACGATAAAAATGAATTGTTTGGTATCTCCTATCATATTTTATAATAAAAAGCGTTGTTTCTCATAGAAGCAGTAAGCCGTGGGCTCACCAGCAAGCCCACGGCTACGTGAACACTGGACCAACCAAAACAAAATCGAAACAAGGTGTAGAAGATGTCTGTGCATGGTGAACCGCGTTCGTTGGTGGTGACGCAGAGTCCACCACAATATCCCCAAAAAATCTGGTTACTAAGTCAACAAGTAAAGCTGTAGTCTATGTACAGTCATCCTCAAAATATTCAGTGTAAGATGTTGTCTTAATTGTATTTATGGAGAGCAGCGTGGCCGCTTGTGCAGACCTTGGCTCTGGGTTCACCATGTTTGTTCAGTACTCACTACCAAAATCATTGACATAATGATGGTGAATAGTTGGTCAAGTCAGTCTGTTGGTACAATACTCCACTTTACCTTCACACAGATGTACAACATTAGCGTATAATATACTAACAAAATTATTATAACAAAATCCTAAGAGAATCATGACAATATAAATAATATTTACATATAAGGCAAAATGAGTGATAACACTAGCCACGAAAACTAGCACTCTATTGAAGTTGTTAACATCATTTTAGATATTAGTGATGACAAAAATGCTTTTAACACTAATTACTGATGTCACAAGTAAAGCAAGCATGTAAATAATAGAGACGTGTGACCCACACAAGTGAGTCCCATAAGATATCAATATATAAAGAAATTGCAGTTGTCTTGTATTTAGAAATAATTCATAAATACAATGATTTTATGAAATACTTTGTCTGAGACAGGTAGAACAAGTACTCTATTTGGTGTATTTGGTGTAAATTACATGACACTTCAATTATAGGTACACATAATACGTACAATCCGCATTCTTACAAAATAGAATTAATATATATATTCTTTTGATTAGTTTATCAACCAATCTTCCTGGGCCTCCTGAAGTCTTAAATGCATATTTACCATAGTGTTAAACTGTTACATAATAAATGATGGAGGCTTCAGACGCATGGTGGGTTTGGGGACGCATGGTGGGTCTGGGGATGCATGGTGGGTCTGGGGATGCATGGTGGGGCTGGGGATGTATGGTGGGTCTGGGGATGCATGGTGGGTCTGGGGATGCATGGTGGGGCTGGGGATGTATGGTGGGTCTGGGGATGCATGGTGGGGCGGGGGATGCATGGTGGGGCTGGGGATGCATGGTAGGGCTGGGGATGCATGGTAGAGCAGAAGATGCATGGTGGAGCTGGGGTTGCATAGTGGGGCTGGGGACCCATGGTGAGGCTGGGTATCCATGGTGGGGTGGGGACGCATTGAGGGGCTGGGGATGCACGGTAGGGCTGGGGCTACATGGTGGGGCTGGGGATGCATTGTGGGGCAGAAGATGCATGGTGGAGCTGGGGGTGCATAGTGGGACTGGGGATCCATGGGGAGGCTAGGAATCTATGGTGGGGTGGGGATGCATGGTGAGACTGGGGATGCATGGTGGAGCTGAGAACGCATGGTGGGGCTGGGGATACATTGTGGGGCAGAAGATGTATGGTGGAGCTGGGGGTGCATGGTATTCCTGGAGATGCATGTTGAGGCCGTGGACGTATGGTGGAGCTGGGGATGCATAATAGGGCTGGGGAGGCATGGTGGGTTTAGGAATGAATTATGGGACTGGGTATACATGGTGGGGTTGGAAATGCATGGCAGGGCTAGACAGGCATGGTGGGGTTGGGGATGCATGGCGGGGTTGTGGGTTGCACGATGGGGCTGGGGAGGCATTTTGGGGCTGGGGATGCATTGTGGGGCTTCAGATGTATAGTGTGGGGTTTCACATGCATGGTGGGGCTGGGGATGCATCGTGGGGTTTCAGTTCTATAGTGTGGGGCTGGGGACGCATAGTGGGGCTGGGGATGCACAGTGGGTTGGGGATGCATGGTGGCGCTTCAGATGCATGGTTGGGCTCGTGATGCACGGCGGGGCTGAGAATACATGGTGGGGCTGGAGATGCATGGTGAGGTCGCAGATACATGGTGGAATTTCAGATGGATGGTGGTGCAGAGGATGCATTGTCAGGTTGGGGACGTATTTCAGGGCTGGAAAATATGGTGGGGGCTGATGATGCATAGCGTAGCTAGGGATGCACGGTAGAACTGTGGATGCATGGTAAAGCGGGGGATACATAATAGAGCTGGGGATGCATGGTGGCGCTGGGGATGCATGGTGAGGCTGGAGATGCATGGCTGAGCGGGGGTTGCATGGTGAGGCTGGAGATCCATAGTGCGGTAGGGGATACATGGTGGGGATCGGGATGCATGGTCGGGCTGGGGATGTATAGTATAGGGCTGGGGATGCATGGTGGAGTTGTGGATGCATTGTGGGTCTGGGAATACATGATGGCGGGGTTTGTGTGTGCATGATGGGGCTGGGTATGCACGGTGTGGCGGGGAATTCATAATGGGACTGAGTATGCATAACATTGCTGGAGATGCATAATGGGACCGGCGATTTATAGTGGGACAGGGATTGTATGGTGGGACTGGGGATATGTGGTGGGGCTGGGGATGCACATTGTGATTGGGAATGCAGTGCGGAGATGGGGATGCATGGTGGGGCTGGTGATGTATAGTGAAGTTGAGGATGCGTTTTCGGGTAGCAGATGCATGCTGGGGCTGGGAATCCTTGATGGGGCTGGAAATCCATGTTGGAGCTGGGAATCCATGTTGGGGCTGAGGAAACATGGTGATATGTAGATTCATGGTGTTGCTGGGAAAGCATGGTGCGACAGGGGCTGCAAGGTATGGCTGGGGACGCATGGTGGGGTTGGGGACGCATGTTGATACTGGGGATGTATGGGGGGGACTGGGGATGCATGGTGGGAATATGGATGAATGTTTGGGCTAGGAATGAGTGGTTGGGATAGGGATGCATAGATGGCCAGTGAATGCACTTTGGGGATGGGACTGCATGGTGGAGCTGGTTTGGTATGGTGGGGTAGGGGATCCACAGTGTGGTAGAAGATGTATGGTGGGGGTCGGGTTCCATGATGGGGCTTGGGGTGCATGGTGGGGCCTGGGATGTATGGTGGAGCTGATTATTCATGCATGGCTGGTGATTCATAGTTTTGTTGAATATGCATGGTGGGGCAGCAGATTCATGGTGGGGCAGCAGATTCATGGTGGGGTTGGGGATACATATGCTGCTGGGGATGCACTGTATGGTTTGGGATGAATAACTGGGCTGGGGATTCATGGCAGGGCTGGGGCTGCATGTTGGGGTGGGAGTGCATTGTAGAGCCGGGGATGAATGGTATTTCCGGAAATGGATGGTGGAGTTGAGGATGTACTGTGGGGCCGGGATGCACTGTGTTACTGATGATGCGTGTGGGGCTGGGAATGCATGGTGGATTAGGGCGATGCATGGTGAGGCGAAGGATGCATATTGGGGCTATGGATGCCTGGTGGGGCTTGGGGTGAATGGTGTGACAGGGGATGCATAATGGGGTAAGGTGTGCATGACAGGGTTAAGGATGCATTGTGGGGCTGGAGATGTATTGTGGGGCTGGGGATGCAGGGTGTAGCTGGGGATGAATGATGGGACTTGGGATGCATGGTATGGCAGAGGATTCATGGTGGGGCTGAGGATGCATTGCATGACTGAGAAGTGTGTTGGGGCTGGGGACTTATGGTGTAGCTGGGGATATATGGTGGGGTTGGGGATGAATAGAAAGGCTTGGGATGCATGGAGGGGCTGAGAACGCGTGGTGGTACTGGGGATGCATGGTGGTACTTGGGAATGCATAGTGGGGCTGGGTATGCATTGTGGAGCTGGGGATGCATGGTGTAGCTGGAGGTGTATGGTGTAGCTGGGGATGCATGGTGGGACTAGGGATGCATGATGGGGCTCGGGATGCATGGTGGGCTGAGGATGCATAGTGGAGCTGGGGATGCATGGTGGGCTGATGATGCTTGGCGGAGCTTGGGATGCATGGTGGGCCTGGGGATGCATGGCGGGCTGAAGATACATGGTGAAGCTAGGGATGTAAAGTTGGGCTAAGGATGTATGGTACGAATATGGATATAGTTTCATGGTGAGATTGTGGATGCATTAGGGGTCTGGGGATGCAAGGTGGGTCTGCGGATGCATTATGTGGCTGGGGATGCATGGTGGGACTGGAGATGCATATCAGGGCTTAGGATATAGTGTGTGCCTGGGAATGCAGGACGGAGCTGGAAATGCATATTGGGGCTGGAGATGTATGATGGGGATGGGATTGCATGGTGAGGATGGGGATGTATGGTGGGGTTTGGGATGCATGATGGGGCTGGAGATTCATGGGCGGGCTGGGGATGAATGGTGGTGCGCCGGATGCATGGTGGGGTCGGGGATGCAATGTAGGGCTGGGGATACATGGTGTGCCTGGGGATGCATTGTGAGGTTAGCGATGCATGGTGAGGCTGGAGATGCAAGGTGGAGACTGATTATGCAACTGGGGCCTGGGGATGCATTTTGGGGATGGGGTTGCACGGTCTATCTGGGAATGCAGTGTGCTGATGGGGATACATGGGAGGGGGCTTGAGATACATGGTTGGGCTAGGATGCATGGCAGAACTGAGGATACATTGTGGGCTGAGTATACATGGTGGGACTGTTGATGCATGGTGGGGCTGGTGATGCATTATGGGATTTTGGATACATATTGGGGCTGAGATGAATTGCTTATCTGGGGATGCACAGTGAGAATGGGGTTGCATGGTGTGTATGGGGATGCATAGTGGGGCTGGTGACTTATGGTTAGTTTGGATGCAATGTAGGGCTAGGGATGTATGGTGGGGATGGGGATGCATGGTGGGGCTGGGTATGCATGGTGGGGCTGGCGATTTATTGTGACGTACAGCAGCATGGTAGTTTCGAGTAAGGATTAATGGTTGAAGTTGGTAATGATAGAGATTTCAGGTATGGATGGTGGAGAGTCAATTGAGCGGTTATGGTGGGGATTATAGGGATTTGGTGAGGCAGCGTGATGGAGACAGTGTTGGAGGCAGTGCCGTTGAGACAACATGTTTGAGACAGTGTGGTGGTGACAGATTTTTGAGGCACTGTAGTGGAGACAGTGTGGTATAAACAGTGTGGTGGTGACAGGTTTTTGAGGCAATGTAGTGGAGACAGTGTGGTATAAACAGTGTGGTTCTAGGCAGTACGGTGGAGGCAGTGTGGTGGAAGTAGTGTAGTGGAGGCAGTGTCGTGGAGACAGTGTGGTGGAGGCAGTGTGGTGAAGACAGTGTGGTGGAGGCAGTGTGGTGAAGACAGTGTGGTGAAGGCAGTGTGGTTGAGACAGTGAGTGGTGGCAGTGTGGTGGAGACAGTGGTGGAAGCAGTGTGGTGGAGATAGTGTGGTGGAGGCAGTGGGGTGGAGACAACGTGGTGGAGACAGCGTGGTGGAGGCAGTGTGGTGGAGGCAGTGTGGTGGAGGCAGTGTGGTGGAGGCAGTGTGGCGGAGGCAGTGTAGTGGAGGCAGTGTGGTGGAGGCAGTGTGGTGGAGGCAGTGTGATGGAGGCAGTGTGGTGGAGGGAGTGTGGTGGAGGCAGTGTGGTGGAGGCAGTGTGGTGGAGGCAGTGTGGTGGAGGCAGTGTGGTGGAAGCAGTGTGGTGGAGGCAGTGTGGTGGAGGCAGTGTGGTGGAGGCAGTGTGGTGGAGGCAGTGTGATGGAAGCAGTGTGGTGGAGGCAGTGTGGTGGAGGCAGTGTGGTGGAGGCAGTGTGGTGGAGGCAGTGTGGTGGAGGCAGTGTGGTGGAGGCAGTGTGGTGGAAGCAGTGTGTTGGAGGCAGTGTGGTGGAGGCAGTGTGGTGGAGGCAGTGTGGCGGAGGCAGTGTGGTGGAGGCAGTGTGGTGGAGGCAGTGTGGTGGAGGCAGTGTGGCGGAGGCAGTGTGGCGGAGGCAGTGTGGTGGAGGCAGTGTGGTGGAGGCAGTGTGGTGGAGACAGTGTGGTGGAGACAGTGTGGTGGAAGCAGTGTGGTGGAGGCAGTGTGGTGGAGGCAGTGTGGTGGAGGCAGTGTGGTGCAAGCAGTGTGGTGGAGGCAGTGTGGTGGAGGCAGTGTGGTGGAGGCAGTGTGGTGGAAGCAGTGTGGTGGAGGCAGTGTGGTGGAGGCAGTGTGGTGGAGGCAGTGTGGTGGAGGCAGTGTGGTGGAGGCAGTGTGGTGGAGGCAGTGTGGTGGAGGCAGTGTGGTGGAGGCAGTGTGGTGGAGGCAGTGTGGCGGAGGCAGTGTGGTGGAGGCAGTGTGGTGGAGGCAGTGTGGTGGAGGCAGTGTGGCGGAGGCAGTGTGGCGGAGGCAGTGTGGTGGAGGCAGTGTGGTGGAGGCAGTGTGGTGGAGACAGTGTGGTGGAGACAGTGTGGTGGAAGCAGTGTGGTGGAGGCAGTGTGGTGGAGGCAGTGTGGTGGAGGCAGTGTGGTGGAGGCAGTGTGATGGAGGCAGTGTGGTGGAGGCAGTGTGGTGGAAGCAGTGTGGTGGAGGCAGTGTGGAGGCAGTGTGGTGGAGGCAGTGTGGCGGAGGCATTCTTGTGGTTGGTGACTCTCAGGTAAGATACATTGACCGTGCTTGTTGTAATAGGAATAAGAAGATGAGGGATAGAGTGTGCTTCCCTGGAGCTGGTGTTGGAGACATTGTCAACAGGCTGGATAATATCATGTCAGGTAATGGGAGCAAGCCCATTATCTGTCTCAGTGCTGGTGGAAATGATATTGGGAAGGGTAGGAGAGAAGAGCTGCTAGATAAGTACAGGTCAGCTATAGATTTCATTAAGTCTAAGGGAGGGATCCCAATCATATGTAGCATCTTGCCTAGAAGGGGAGTAGGAAATGAATGGTTGTCTAGGGCAATTGGTGTAAATTGCTGGCTAGACAGATACTGCAAGGAACTTGCAATCCCATTCATTGACAACTGGAACAACTTTTATGGCAAACATGATATGTATGCAAGGGATGGGGTACATCTCTCTGGGGCTGGGGTGGTAGCACTTGCAGACTCGATTGAGAAGGCCATTGGTGAAATGCCTATGATTTTAAACTGATGGAAGATAGAGGTATGGGTGTGTGTGGGAAACAAGCAGGTTGCAACACTTGGGTTGGAAACAGTAAATGTATAAAAGGCATTCAGCATGAAGTTATAAATAAAGACAATAGATCAGGTCAGCAAACAAAGGGGGACAGCAGAGGGCAGCAAGGGACTAGCTCCCTTAAGGTTTACTATACTAATAGCAGGAGTGTAAGAAATAAGATAGATGAGCTAAGATTAATTGCAAGTGCAGGAGACATAGATATTATTGCTATAACAGAGACCTGGCTCAATCTGAAAGATAGAGAGATGCCCTCTGAATGTCACATACAAGGCTATAAATTATTCCACACTGACAGGGTCAACAGGAAAGGTGGTGGAGTAGCGATGTATGTCAGAGACAATTTAAATTGTTGTGTTAGACAAGATATTAAATTAGAAGCGTCAGCCACTGAATCTGTTTGGTTACAGCTTCTCGAGGGCCGAGAAAAACTAATTTTGGGTGTGATTTACAGGGCCCCAAATCTTGATAGGGAGTGCAGTAAACTTCTATGGGACGAAATTCGTAAGGCATCTACATACGAAAATGTTGTGCTAATGGGAGATTTCAACTATAGACAGATTGACTGGAGCAATTTGACAGGAAATTTAGAGTCAGGTGACTTTCTTGATACGATCCAGGATTGTTTTTTAAAACAGTTTGTGACAGAGCCAACTAGGGGAAATAACCTCCTTGACTTGGTTCTTGCCAGTAGGGAAACACTAATTAATAATCTTGAGGTTAATGATGAGCTTGGGGAAAGTGATCACAAATCACTCAGTTTTAATATATCATGGAATTCCCCTAATAATGGCAATCAAGTCTCCGTCCCTGACTTTCGCTTGGCTGATTTCATAGGACTGAAAAATTACTTAGGTGGGCTGAACTGGAATGACCTGACTAAGGGTCAGGTAGGTGGTGATGGTTGCCGATATGATGCTTTCCAGGGCATAGTTCTAGCTGCTCAGTCAAATTATGTTCCAAATAGGGAAATCAGATCAAACAAAAATGATCCTAAATGGATGAACAATAGATTAAAATATCTGATTGGTCAAAAGAGAGGCATATATAGGCAAATCAAAAGAGGAGAGGGGCAATTGAGAAATCGATATATTCAGTTAAAGAGAGAAATAAAAAAGGGAATTAGAAAAGCAAAAAGAGATTATGAGGTTAAAGTTGCAAGAGAATCGAAGACTAACCCAAAAGGATTCTTTCAGGTATACAGAAGTAAGATCAGGGACAAGATAGGCCCACTCAAAAGTTCCTCGGGTCAGCTCACTGACAGTGATAAGGAAATGTGTAGAATTTTTAACACATACTTCCTCTCAGTTTTTACACAGGAGGATACCAGCGATATTCCAGTAATGATAAATTATGTAGAACAGGACGATAATAAACTGTGTACTATTAGGGTCACAAGTGACATGGTCCTTAGGCAAATAGATAAATTAAAACCTAACAAATCCCCAGGCCCTGATGAACTGTATGCAAGGGTTCTAAAGGAATGTAAAGAGGAGCTTAGCACACCTTTGGCTAATCTTTTCAACATATCACTACAAACTGGCATGGTGCCAGATAAGTGGAAAATGGCAAATGTGATACCTATTTTTAAAACAGGTGACAGGTCCTTAGCTTCGAACTATAGACCAATAAGCCTAACCTCCATAGTGGGAAAATTCATGGAATCAATAATTGCCGAGGCAGTTCGTAGCCACCTTGAAAAGCATAAATTAATCAACGAATCTCAGCATGGTTTTACAAAGGGGCGTTCCTGCCTTACGAATTTATTAACTTTTTTCACTAAGGTATTTGAGGAGGTAGATCATGGTAATGAATATGATATTGTGTATATGGACTTCAGTAAGGCTTTTGACAGGGTCCCACATCAGAGACTATTGAGGAAAATTAAAGCACATGGAATAGGAGGAGAAATTTTTTCCTGGATAGAGGCATGGTTGACAAATAGGCAGCAGAGAATTTGCATAAATGGGGAGAAATCAGAGTGGGGAAGTGTCACGAGCGGTGTTCCACAGGGGTCAGTGTTGGGCCCCCTGCTGTTCACAATCTACATAAACGACATAGATGAGGGCATAAAGAGCGACATCGGCAAGTTTGCCGATGACACCAAAATAGGCCGTCGAATTCATTCTGACGAGGACATTCGAGCACTCCAGGAAGATTTGAATAGACTGATGCAGTGGTCGGAGAAGTGGCAGATGCAGTTTAATATAGACAAATGCAAAGTTCTAAATGTTGGACAGGACAATAACCATGCCACATATAAACTAAATAATGTAGATCTTAATATTACGGATTGCGAAAAAGATTTAGGAGTTCTGGTTAGCAGTAATCTGAAACCAAGACAACAGTGCATAAGTGTTCGCAATAAAGCTAATAGAATCCTTGGCTTCATATCAAGAAGCATAAATAATAGGAGTCCTCAGGTTGTTCTTCAACTCTATACATCCTTGGTTAGGCCTCATTTAGATTATGCTGCACAGTTTTGGTCACCTTATTACAGAATGGATATAAATTCTCTGGAAAATGTACAAAGGAGGATGACAAAGTTGATCCCATGTATCAGAAACCTTCCCTATGAGGATAGACTAAGGGCCCTGAATCTGCACTCTCTAGAAAGACGTAGAATTAGGGGGGATATGATTGAGGTGTATAAATGGAAGACAGGAATAAATAAAGGGGATGTAAATAGTGTGCTGAAAATATCTAGCCTAGAGAGGACTCGCAGCAATGGTTTTAAGTTGGAAAAATTCAGATTCAGGAAGGATATAGGAAAGTACTGGTTTGGTAATAGAGTTGTGGATGAGTGGAACAAACTCCCAAGTACCGTTATAGAGGCCAGAACGTTGTGTAGCTTTAAAAATAGGTTGGATAAATACATGAGTGGATGTGGGTGGGTGTGAGTTAGACCTGATAGCTTGTGCTACCAGGTCGGTTGCCGTGTTCCTCCCTTAAGTCAATGTGACCTGACCTGACTAGGTCGGGTGCATTGGCTTAAGCCGGTAGGAGACTTGGACCTGCCTCGCATGGGCCAGTAGGCCTTCTGCAGTGTTCCTTCGTTCTTATGTTCTTATGTTCTTATGTTTGTGAGAGTTGTTACAGTGGCGATGCTTGAGAGAGAGAGAGAGAGAGAGAGAGAGAGAGAGAGAGAGAGAGAGAGAGAGAGAGAGAGAGATTGAGAGAGAGAGAGAGAGAGAGAGAGAGAGAGAGAGAGAGAGAGAGAGAGAGAGAGAGAGAGAGAGAGAGAGAGAGAGAGAGAGAGAGAGAGAGAGAGAGAGAGAGAATGAGAACACAGTATCGATGCGTATAAAACAATACTATGTGTAGTACGATGAATCTACTACCGATATTGGACCTTCTTTATCGGACAATGATTACATGTGTTTATAATGTATGTCAGAGTCAATTGTAAGATGCAAGTGAGTCGATAACCATATTTCCATCTGATACCCATCACTCAGCAGTGAATAAGTATTATTATTATTATTAAGACACCCAGAACCCGACAGAGAATAATTATAATTCCCAGATTTTCGCAAGGAAAGTGTAAAACACTGGAGGTATAAGAAGCCAGCAGGAAATTGCTCTCAATACCCAGTTAACCGGAAAGAATTGCATTTAAAAGAGAGATGTTCAGAAAGAGACTTCATAAAAGTACGAAACTTCTCGCCAGCAAGAGAGAGAGAAGCAAGAGGAGATTAGTGAACTGAATATTCTTGGAATGCAATAAGACATTTGGAACAATCAGCACCAGAGACTGGACCAGAAACTAGAGGAACAGGAAGGTTTAACAAGAAGGCACCACACTGGCTAAATGAATATTTAATGAGAAAGAGACAAAGGGTGATTGTTCCCGAAGAGTCAGCAGAATGGGCAAGTATGACAAGTATTAATTTAGGTATATGTGAACGGCATGCCGAATGAGATAGAGTCCAATGTATCCCTGTTCGCAGATGATGCGAAATTAAATAGGAGAATATAAACCCTGAGAGGACATTGAATGGCTAAAACTGAACCTGGACATATTGCGAGAGTCGTCACATTAATGTCTAGCGAATAGAGAATGAAAACCTGACTCATAAAACAGGACCTGGGAGCGAAAAGAGTGCCGAATGCACAGTAAAGCCAGAAGCACACATGAACTGCATAACCTTTGGAGGGAATACGCTTTTGGCAAGTCTCAGATTAGCTTACAGGAATCTCAACAAAGTTTCTCTTATGGCCCTAAATGCTGCATATGTTTGGCCCATCACTAAGTATGCAGCAGAGCTATGGATAATGAACTACGAAGAGACAAAAAAAAGATATGAAGTCGATGATAAAAGAGAATAGAAAGACCTGGGTAGATATGATTTAAGTGTACAGAATACTAGACAGTTTGAAAACTTAGAAAGGAATTTAACATTGAGAGTGATACATGGGTATATAACAAAGCAGCTGGTAGACAAAAATCAAGTTTAGTCAAAGAGATGTCTTTTGTTTTAGGTTGGTGAGAAAGTGGAGTGGATATGATAGGACCCACGAAGTTAGGTAAGAATAATATCAGTAACGGTCTGTTATGACGCAAGGCCAAGAGCAGAGACTTGATCCGCCTAAACACAACTGAGTACAAATACGTGAGTATATACAGTCAGTAGCAGTCTGTTTATCTAGTAGGATATCCACGAGTCCTTAAAAAATTTAAACAGAAAACTGTATTTCGGGTAATCTGCTTAGCTAGAGTGCAAAGACGCATGTGAATAATTTTATATCAAAGTTTTCTATCAAAGTGATGGAAGATTAAATAAGGGGCAGAAAATGTGATATTCACAGCCCCTTAGGAAGTACCTAATTTACTGCTCATTAATTCTGGTGACGCAGGTACATACTACCCACGTCTCGCAAGGGAAAATTTTATTTCAGATTATATTTTGCATATTAAAGAAAAACTATTATTAGCTATTACATTTATATTCAATACGCTGTTTATTGTAGGAGCGGCTGCACCTTTATTCTCGTAAAAGCTACTGTACATTCAGAAGGCGAATGTCCTTGTGGAGAATTTCACGAGAGCAAACACTGACGACTGTGTAATAAATCTTCGAGCGTTATGACATGTGTGAGTCACTTAGCCCAATGAGTCCAGCACGAATAAACCAGCGATAGCTGCATATGTGGTGCACTAAAGGGCCATCGGATGTTCAACCTTCAAAT